>NC_052050.1:98086743-98224243 GCF_903992535.2 Arvicola amphibius
ATTGGTGCATAATTAAAGGGACAGAGCCTCTCTACCCTCTGGCAAGCCCTTCCCATAATTCATAGACCAAGGCACATGAATGGCAGGATGAGAGATGGAGAATGTGAAAGTTGCAAAAGCAGATGAGGAGCCCCTAGCTCAACATGGAATGTCTGAGCAACCCTTCTGTGCGATATTGAAGACAACGGGGGAGGCAGACAAAAGCATTTCTGTCAGAGAAGTTACCAGCTGAGACAGTGATGCTCCAGGAGAAGCAGGAAGCAGCTTTAGGGAGCTGATCAAGTCAACCTGTGAGGGACTCTAACAATGGATCATGGGGCCCTTTATGGCATGCCAAAGCACTGGGAGTTTGTGCAGAAGCTGTGAAACCATGGGAAAGGTTTCTACTGGGAAACCATGAAAGGAAGGTTGTAAGCAGAGAAGCACTCAGGTTTGCCATTGGCAGAAAAGGCATTCAAAGACTCTGCACTGGAGGGACTTCAACGTTTTTGTTCATGGATTGAACACTGTTCACCAGTTACGCAGTGGAGACTTGTTTGCTTTTTGATGGGTCTTGGCTGGATATGCTGAGCTAAGAAGAAACACATAGGAACATTTAGGGAACATTCCATTTCACACCCTCTGTGCATAGGACTCAAGAAAAGATTTTGAGTAGACTGTAGACTTAGAGGAACACTGGACTTTCATTAAATTCTTCATTGTCAGCAGACTTTCAAAGTAACTAATTGGGAGCTAAATTAGGCTACTTTTATCTTCCAAGCAGAAGTTTGGTTTCATTTCTCATAATTATTTTTGGTACTATCTAATTGCCTGGCACACAGAAGGCACCCAGTTGATGCTTGACGGCTAAGACTATTGACATATCATCATAAAATGCGCCATCCATCCATCAATACATTTATTCATACATAATTGCATTCATCACCCTCAAATACATTTACCCATCCATCCATAAGCCCATCAATACACTTATCCATCTGTTTGTCTATCTACTAGTTCATCCATCTGCCTATACATCAATACATTATCTATTCATAGCCCATCAATAATTCATTAAAATATTCATTATTCCATCCAATAGAAACATTTGAGGACCTACTATATATGAGGCATGCTCTTTGTCATAGAGTCTGCTAAGAAAATAGTACAAAAACAACCATACAATTTTCAAGGTTGGTGAGGAAGTCAATATAACAATAAAGAATGACAAATACAAATGAACAAAGTTTATTGGTTAAGCTGATAATGTGCATAAAGTAAACTGTGGTCAATTCTGTTGCAACTCCAGGGATAAAATTGGGAGACAAGTAGAAAATGTTTGGGCCATGTAAAGAAAGAGCAAAGGTCAGGCAGACAGACAATAGGATATAGCAACAACAGTTTGCATGGCGAAAACTGCATAGTCAAAAGCAGAGAGATGACGCTTCATAATTAATTTGATCAGAGTTAGAAACAAGTAAGAAGGATTGGGAAATGGGGTTTGGGGATGGGAGTGGCTTGAGATGTGAAACTAGGGGCAGAAGAAAATGTTTCATCAGCGGTACTAGGGAGATGTCCTCATTCCGTTTGTTAAGGTCGAGGCAGAAAGAACAAGTTCTCATGGCACAAAAACACCCAGAAGGGACAAGGTAGTAATTGAGGCAAGGAAGAGGGCTAAGAAAATGGGGTTTGGGGTGAAATGATTGCACCAACAGGCCATTAGCTGCAATAGAAGATTCATTGAACTGCAGCATTACTGGAGTAAAGATGAGCCAAACCAGTAAAACAAACACACAAAAAACAAGCCACCTAGGAACTTTCTGTGCCTCACACCCCAAACTCATAGGTAGGATGACCAGTTCATAGAGACAGTGAACTGTTATGCCAAAGTTCAATAATCCAACATTCTTGGATTAACAGCTTAGGTATGTTCTAGTTCATAACCTAAATGTTTATACAAATTATCAAAAGGTTTGAAAATATAGTGCTTATTTTTTATTTCGAAAGGTTAAGTGCTACAGGTTGAATGTTGATTGTCTCCCACAAAGACCCACATGCTAAAAGACTGAACCCCTGGGTACCACAATTGAAGCATGTAGAAGCTTTGAAAGTAGTACCTACTGCGACATCAGTAGGTAATTGGAGGATGCCCTTAGGAGGATACCCTGTTCCTTCCATTCTTTCATCTTCTTAGCAAGAGGTGAGCAGTTTTCTCTTCCACTATTCCTGCCATGACATGATGCTTCACTATGGACCTAAAACTTAACTTCCCAAATAGATTCCCAACCTGAGAAAAAATAAACTTTTCTTCTTCATGAGCTGATTAAAGGAAAACTGACTTACACAGTGGATCAGAAAGATTTCGGTTTTGGCATAGGCAGTTGGTCCCCAGGAGAAGCGTTTGCAGGTTACTTTATGTAACCCAAGTATCACACAGACCATTTTAAGCAAGAGGCCAGCATGGGCCGCCATCTTTATTTGTATTTATCTGTTGAATCTACTTAAATCTTTTCTTTCTCATCTTGATTCCTTATACACCATTCCTTTCCCTCCATTTCCCAATCAGATAAGGTTCAATTAGCAGGCTGACCATTCCGATTTGGCAAATCAGCTTTGGAATATATGAAAACAACTGTATAGAAATACACCTGTCCCGATTTTTACTGTGTTCCCTTTAAACTCAGTATTCTAGACAGCAGCTCCACACACTAAATGTTAATATCACCTGTTTCTGTCTAGCTCCTGTCTTTAGTCCTTTGGGAGGGGAAAAAAGCTCTAATAGAAATTTCTGCTGAACACCAATTTCATTATGAAGTTGGCAGGGAGCAAGTACCTATTACCTTCAATTCTTCCATCCAGTTTCTAGGAAGGACAGTCCATATTTCCTTAGGTTTTCTTCCCACTTAAACCTACACTAGAGCAAAATCCTTTACCTAAGGAGATACTATTATATACTGCTTTGCTTTGTCCCCATTATTACCTGCTGAGCACTTGTATTAAACAGTAAAATCATATCACTGTCTTGCTTATCAAAATTGATTACACACCTTTAGCAACCAGATAAACATACTAGAAACCCTGGTGGCTGCTAAACTTCAAATTAGATCTTCAATATTTCCATCAGGAGCAATAAATACAAGAAAGCATACAAACAAAATACACGAGGTGGTGAAGTCCTATGCTCTGCAGAGATCTGCCTCTATCCTTCCGTCGTTCAGCGCTGGTAAAGTAGTCTACACAGTGCAAATCCAAAAACACCAGTAATTTGCAGCACATGGACACAAGGCTTCCTGTAGTAGCTACGGCCTTGGGGATGTGAGGCTGCTGCCTATGTTGAATGGCCCTTTCCCCCATTTGTATTTCCTGTCCTATAAATGGCCAATGTCCAAAGGAAGGACAGGGGGCCATACTTCTTATTTCACAGATAGAATGAAACTAGGCCAGAAATCCCAAGATAACGCCACACCAGAATTATCTATGATGAAAGCATGAGTCATGGGGGTTATGGGGCACTTGCTGTGTGTATGGTCTGGATTAAGACATGCCATAGGTCTAATGAAGACCCTGTATTTTTCAACATTCATGTTGAATAAATATTCAATATTCAGCATTTCATTATTATGTTGTTGTTGAATTATGTGCCTGTGTGTGGGTTTGTACTCATTAATTCATGCACCTATGGAGGACAGAAAAGGGTATCAGATCCTCTGGAGACAGAGCTACAGGTAACTGTGACCTATGTCCCATGGGTGCTAAGAACTGAATCTGAGTCTTCTGCAAGAGCAGAATGCACTCTTAACTACTGAGCCATCTCTGAAGCCTCACACCCTGCATCTTAGAAATGTTCTGTTTAAGATAAAGTGATAAGATCACATGATGGCTTAGGAAGATAGCTGAATGGTTGGGTGAAACCTGAGCTTGATCTCCCAGAACTGACAAAATGCTAGGCATTCCATTTCCATTGGACAGTTGGGTTCGACTCTCTTTGGGTTTGGTTGTAGTCTTGCTTTGTTTTCTAAAATGTATGCATTCAAAAAGGAAGCTCCTGCCTTCTGCTTGTGTAATGTTGTATTTCTAGTGAACATGGCACCTGGCCAAGATCTAGTACTGATCAACCATGCAGCGAACAAGGACAGAATTGTTGTTTCTATGTAGTTGAAGTTTCATGGTGTTAAAGAATGAGAGGCTTCTGATGCATCCTGCTGGGCCCCTGGAGGGGGGCATCTTACATGCTCTGAGCCCCTCCACCTCCTCCACTGTCAGTTTTGCTAAATGGCCTTCTTGTGACTATCAGATCACTTTGCAAACACTCGCATTTATACCCATAGATCAGTTAGTGCTGCCAATTACTGTGGAGATGAACAACTGGTCTAAGTACGGGGAATAAATGAATGCTGAAAGCTAAGCCCTAAATGGGACATCAATCTCACCAAGGCTTGGGGACCAAAAGAGAGGACAAAAAGCACATGAAGGAGCTGAAGGAAGGACTGAAATGTTGCCGAACACTGTCTTCCAGGTGTGCAATAGCCATCGTATGCCTTAGTTCTCAGCCACTGTGACTACCTGCACAGGATTGCCCAGACCAATATCCTATCATGGAGTGGTGAAGAGCTAATGAGGCTACTTCTCTGAGGACCTATATATAGACACTTAATGGTCACTGGCAGAAGGAGATGTTTTCTTCAGCTGTGTAGTCACAGGTAATGTTCCCATGGTCCTGCCAATAATCCTAATTAAGCTCATTGGGTCACATACACACAACACACACACACACACACACACACACACACACAAAGAGGTGGAAGAGGGGAGAGTTTGGAAGAGAAAATGATGAGTGGAAGTGTGGGGGGACAAGAGAGAATAATAGGGAGAATATTATAACCAAGATACATTTAATACAGTGTTAAAATGTCATAATGAAACTTATTATGATGTAATGATAACATATGATTTCAAACACTTTAAATTAATCAGAATAAATCATATAAACTCCCCATCACCTAACATAGCTTGAAAACACACAGGACGCTCCGCACATGCCTAGTACACAGCTGTTGTCTAATAAACGTGGTTAATGAACATGTCCCACGTGTTGTCGATATTTTCCCACCCTGTCACTTTGTCTAACACTCTATTGTGATGCAGCTCTGTCTTTTTAAAGCCATGCTTCTCTTCGATACTGGAGAGTGGCGCTGCCCAAGTTACCTCAGTCCTGTCAGAGCTGTGTGAGCGTCTGTGTACACAAAATGTCTCATTCTTTCGAATTTCCACTTTGTCTTTTTTGCCTCACAATTGTCTCTTTTAACTTCCTAAATCTGATTATTTGAAATGTTCTCTAGACATATTTATTATTCACCCTTTCCCTTTAGACGTTAATTCTCTTACTCTTTCATAAATGCCACCATAACCTGTTTAGTGGTTCTCAATTTTTGGCTAATTTTCCATCTGCTCTGCAATTTCCCAAGTTCCAAGGGCTGGTTTCCTAAATCTTACTATCCTTTAAATGCCTCTTCTGGCAGTCCTGATGTCGCAGGCTTTCCGTTTCTCACTTAATTTACATGTTTTGGGAATCAGAGTTGTTGCTTTCTTTAATCTGTTCATGTTTTTCAGAAGACTTGGATTTCCAGGAGACTTGAATTCTGCTATAGAGATGGATACTTGACATTGGTATGGATCTTGGTTTTTTGATACAAATTTAAAGTCAATTTTGTTATATGTATATTTCTACTTTTGATTAAGGTATTGTGTTTGTGCAACTCATTTAAATACAGGTTAATAGAGAGTCATCTGTAATAGTCAAACTTGTAGTCATGTTAGTTAGGTTTTCTAAATGTAGAGAGATATATTTCAGATGGATATATATTCTTCAAACCTTTAAAAGACTTAAAACATTTAAAATGACATTGAGACACATCTGCTCCTGTCAGCACCAATCTACTTCAAGAGGATGATGGGCATTGAAGAGGTTCCTTATGGAGTTTGCTAGCCATTTGGGCAAGAAACTGCTCTTGCCTGGACTGCTTGCCTATATGCTGTATTAAACTGGGCATTCAGGACCCACAGAAAAATGACTGCTGAACTTGCCTAAAGAAAGTGAGACAGTCCTGCAGGGTTCCTGCTTCATGAAAGAGTCTGCCAGACACTATGCAGGACACAGAAAAAATGACTGACAAACTGCCAACAATATAGGTAGAACTGTCTTTGAAATTTCCTGCTTCATGGAAAAGTCTGCCAGATACTATGGGCTTGTAGGCTGAAGATAGATGCCCCAGTGGTACAGAAGAACTTTGGGTGACTGTCCAGGCAGCAAGATGTCTCTGTCAATTCTCGAGTTTTGGAAGTTGCTTACAATGTTCTTACTGTTTACTTAGGTAATATTATATCCTTCTGGAGTCTTTGATGGAGTTTAATTACAGCCTTCCTTAGTTATGATAAGAGATAAAGTAGATATAAATATAGTAACTGTAATTCTTATTTGATACCTGTTTTGTTATATGTAATTTTACTATGTTAAAGTTAAATCCTTCCTTTTTATTTAGACAGAAAAAGGGAAATGGTATGGGAAATCCTTCTGTATATGTGTTGCTTTTATCGGTTAATGAATAAAGAAGCTGCTTTAGCCTATGACAGGGTAGAATAGAGTAAGGCAGGAATTCCAAACAGAGATAGAGGAGAAAGTAGGCAGAGTCAGTGAGATGCCATGTAACCACCAGAGGAGACAGACGTGGCAACCTTGCCAGTAGGTCACGACCTCATAGTGATGCATAGATTAATAGAGATGGGATGATTTAAGATGTAAGACTTAGCTAGAAATATGCATAAGCTAATAGGCCAAGCAGCTGTAATTAATATAGTTTCTGAGTGGCTATTTCAGGTCTGGGCGGTCAGGAAATGAACGAGCAGTCTCCGCCAACAGGATTTGTTTTTAAATTTCCTCCCCCAAATCCTTTAAGATCCGTCCTGCCTTCCTACCGACCCAACTTTATGTTTTCGACTCTTGCTCTCTCACTCTCTCCTGATGGTCTGAAATATCTTTCACACTAGTGACTGTTTAGAGCTTCCTGGTTTATATTCACTATTAGCTCAGCGGGGAGATCCGGCACAGACATGGACACTCTAGTATAAAGTTAATCTCCAAGCATTGCAAAACCAAACATGAAGCTGGGCCCTCATGAAGGGAGGACTCTTCAGTCCTCTTTAAAGCAACCCCTTCATACTTTTTTCCTATGTCTGTCCCCCCTCCTACATCTCCCTCACCCTGCCCATCGCCTGTGGTGAGCATGGGAGTCACTTTCCATTTAACCTCCTTTGTGCTCAATTCATGCATTTGTTGGAGGTTTCTAAACACCCAACAGCAGAGCCAAGATGCCCAGGTCAGGGCTGAATTCCTTAACTCCACCCACATTCTACATTGTCCAGGCCAGTGTCACATGAGAAAGACTCAGAAATGAACTTTTTAACTGGAGAGAGAGAGAGAGAGAGAGAGAGAGAGAGAGAGAGAGAGAGAGAGAGAGAGAGAGAGAGAGAGAGAGAGAGAGACAGAGAGAGACAGAGAGAGAGAGACAGAGAGAGAGAGAGAGAGAGAGAGAGAGAGAACCATTCCTCTAACACAACCTCTATTATTGTGACCAACTGAAAAAATATCTTGACTGATAGAAAAGTATTGATTCTTGTTATTGCTGTTTTCTTTCTTTAAAGAAACTGGGGGTGAACACACTGTAAGTAAGTGTTCTCCCCCGTGTTACATCTCCAGCACCCCCCTTTCACTCTGTTTTGAGACAGAATCTTGTTAAGTTGCAGGCTGGACTTGAACTCACTCTGTACCCAGGCAAGCCTTGCACTTGGAGCCCTTCTGCCACAGTTTGGCAAACAAGTAGGATCGCAATCCATACCACTAGGCTTAGGTAACACTGAGTTTTAAAAATGCTGAAAGCAGGGATTGTCTTTGAATCCTGCCACATCTAAAACTGTTGGTAGAGCATGCACAGCCCACACAGCGCTTTCACATGCCGGCAGAGCATGCACGGCCCGGACAGCGCTTTCACATGCCGGCAGAGCATGCACGGCCTGAACAGTGATTTTGCAAGCTGGTGAACAAAGGAACAAATGAGCTAGCAGATGTGGTCTGGAGGCTTTTGCAGACTCAGCATTCATTTCCAGTGAACCAGCTGTGGGGGGGGGGGGGGGAACTATCTATAGCCACTTTCTTGTTTCTGGAATCTCCTTTATTTATTGAAAGTTAAGTGGTCATTAACAAAGTGTTTTTTTTTTTTTTTTTTATCCAGCTGGCTATTGTTCCCTATGTGTGGGATATGCCAAGGAACCTAGAACAGGGACGCTGCAGTGCCTGGGGCTACATGTTAACGTAGCACTAAATGCACCCCCACCTACCTCCAATGCTTTGCTCGACCACTAGAAACAGGCTAGAAGAAGCCAACCCTACCAGCTTCTGTCATCATTGTAATCGAGGGTACAGACGAGGTTGGCAGCCAGCGTTTGACAGCTGGCAGCTCACTCAGTCACCCGCCCCCACGCTCCCAAACCACTTGAAGTCTTGACGTTTTATTTTGGGGCTTAATCTCCTATACCCCAGACTGGCCTTAAACTAAATCTTCTGCCTCCAGCTCTTGAAGGCTGGGGTTACAGGTGTGGGCTACTATAACTGAGTTATGCAGGGTTGCAGTTCATGCCAGGGTCAGGCACGCAGGGCAAGCACTCCACCACCAAGTCAAGAGCTTAAGGAAGCAGATGTGCATGGGATGTTGTTTTCTTCCATAAGGAAGAGGAGAAGGAAAGGGAGGAGGGGAGGAAGAGGAGGAGAAAGAGCAAAGAAGAAATATATAGAAAATATGGATCAGCTGTCACCCAATGCAAGGTGTAATTTCATGTTAGAATCTCTGGGAAGCCCCACAATGAGACATGGGTGCAACAGGAACAAAGACTTGCTACCGCTAGCAGCTGTCCCATGTAGACAGTCCATGTAGACAGTACCTGGCCCAGTGCTCAGAGCACAGTCACTGAATGAAGAAAGTCACCGATCTCTGTCCTTTCTTGTTATCTTTTTGACACAAGTCCTACTTATCAGTCCAGTCATTATTCACCTGTTCTTCACAGAGGGTGGGGAATCTCACAGGGTCACCCGAAGGCCCAGAAGAAAGGCATAGTCAATGGGACTCTGGAGTTCCCATGTCCTTTTAATTCTTTGATACCTTGAAACTCCTTACATTATTTTGGGGAAATTCTATTTGTGTTCATCAAACCAGACAGCAATTAGATGTGTGTCCTCCATGCCGCTGAAGAGAAGAATCCTAGCATTCAAAGAAGGAGATCTCAGTTCTTGTTCCATCTCAGATAAGCCAGTAAGAGCAACTGCTTAAATGATGAACTGAATTCACTTAATTCCAGTATGCGCTGCATGTTGTACAGATGCTTTCTCTGTATTACCTCAGCAAAGGGCCAGCTGCGGGTCTGTCCTTCTACAGGGGAAGAAAATGCTTTGAAGGCTGGAAAACATGGGGAGGCATACATGGTGCCAGGGACTTCTGATTCTTCATCACTAATTTCTCCTTCTGTTCTGGAAATGGAAATCTACAGACTGGGAGTGGTGACTCGGGCCTGTCATCCCAGCTACCCAGAAGGCTGACATAGGAAGATCATAGCTCAAAGTCTGCCTGGGTCACAGAAAAGAGTTCATGGCTTCCCTGGGAAACTTAGGAAAACCTCATCACAAAATAAAAACACAGAAAAGTAAGGAAGGGGTTTCTGGAGATGCAGCTTAGTCAAAGAGGGCATGTCCAGAATATCTGGGAGACTCCATCTCTAGTGGATAAAAGTAAAAATAGAAAATAAAGAAAAGAAAACCAATTTTTAAAAAGATTTTATTTACTTATTATGTATACAGTGTTCTACCTGCATGTATGCCTGCATACCAGAAGAGATCACTAGCTCTTATTATAGATGGTTGTGGGCCACCATGTGGCTGCTGGGAAATGAACTCAGGACCTCTGGAAGAACAGTGCTCTTAACCTCTGAGCCATCTCTCTGGCCCCTGAAAACCAACTTTTTTTTTAAAGGGGAAGAAAGTGAAATTCCTATTTTATCTGGAAACAGAATACCCAATAATAAAGTTTATAATCTGGGAACTCTAAACTATGTTCTGGCCAATAGGAAACAAGTTATAGAAAGTACCTTATACTGAGAAGGTAAGCCCATCATTGTTCCTTCCTCTTCCTTTGGTGAATACAGATGTGATGGTTGGAGCACCTATAATCATTCTTGACTGAGAAGTAGAAACCATTGGCCAAGGTAACAGAGTCATAAAGTAGAAAGAAACTAGATAACTGGACTACCACACCAGCAATGAACAACCTTGGGACCTCTTTCACAGAACATAGAATCCAGTGTCCATCTTATATAAACCATGTGTGTCTAAGTTTTTATATTATGTCATATTCATTTATTTGCTTACTTAGTTTATAGAGAGAACCCAGAACCACACGAATGCTAGACAACCACTTTTCTGCTGAGTTATGTGTTCAGACCATTGTCTATCATTGTAAAACAAAACACATCCTAGAAGATTTGACTCGCAGAAACATGACTATGGGAACCGTGCTCTTTTGGAATCCAAAGCCTTTGGGGGAAGTAGCATCAACCCCAATTTAGACTCATCCTTTATCAACACAGTCATGTTTGTTTCCTTCTAGCTCAGCCACATGGGGCCATCTCTCCTGAGCTCCCCACTCCCAGCTGAACACCCAATGCTTGCTGTCCCACCTCCACCCCTTGTAACTTCTATTTGATATCCCCTGCCTTTTCACATCCAATCCAAGCCCAATAGTGTTCTGTTGTTGCTTGTTCTACAGTTTATTTTCTGTTTTGTAAAGATGGTTATTGTGGGGGAGGGGTATGTGCGCGCACCCACACAAGCCTTTTTTTTAAACATGGGTTCTGATAATCAGACTCAGGTCCTCGAGTTTGCAAGGCAAGCATTCAGTCTTCTTTAGTGTTTTTTATTATTGTGATAATACACCACGACCATAAACAACTTGGGGAGAAAAAAGGTTTACTTCATTTTATAACCCTCAGGCCACACCCCATCACTCACCCCGGTGCTGTGGGGAGGTGGAGACAGGGGAATGACAGACACTTGCTGGCTGACAGTCTAGCTCCAAGTTTAGTGAAGACACTGTCTGTAGGGAATATGATGAAGAATAATAGGACCAGACAGATACCTGACATTTCCTGTGCCCTTCATGCATGCACAAGCTCACACATGCACACACATATGCACATGCCACACATACACATCACATAAATACACACAATAAAATAGGCTGACAGAGCTTCGTGCTACTTAGAGGATAAAATCTCCATGTTCCTTAGCTTTTCCAACCCCATTTGCCATAACTGTTCTTTCCATACTGTGCATCAAAACAAACTCGAGAACTCGCGAGGTTCTGACAGACACTGCGATTCTCTGTTTCTTGGCTCTTACTCCTGCACTATGTGCTATTAAGAAAGCAGCAGTGAATGTTTCTGGATGACAGACTCCTAACCACCACAAGCAGTGCTTCTGGCTATGGTGATTGGCCCAAGGATGGGTACTCCATTCTACCTCATCCAATCTTCTGGGGTTTTGTTTGTATTGTTTTGGTTAACGAGAATTTATATTCCATCACTTAAACATCACACCTCTTCTCTATTAAACCCTGGAGAACAGGAGAGTTTTTTTTCAGCATGGGACAATTATGAAGTGAGCATCTGTGTGTTTATGTGTGTTTATGTGTGTGTGTGTGTGTGAGAGAGAGAGAGAGAGAGAGAGAGAGAGAGAGAGAGAGTTTACAGGTTTTATGTGATCATAAGATTTTATTTCTTTAAATGAAACCACATTAGAGTAGGATTTCTGGAAATTCATACAATGGAATGAATTATATGTATATGATTATACAATGTATATGGTTATACAATATACATATAATAATTATATATAATTACAATTATATGTAAACTATATAATATATAATTATATATAATATCCATATACAAAATTATATGTATATGCTTATAAAATGTATGTGGTTATACAAAGAATAAACTATAGAAACACAAAAAATTGAATAACAAAGGCATTCCACTAGTATAAAAGGGATGATGCTTAAAAAACATATATTGTAGGATTCAATTTTACAGAATGTTTTCCAAAAGACAAATGACAGGGCCAGAGGAAAGAGCACAGGCAGGCAATTGCCAAAGTTTAAAATAAGGAAATAAGTAACTATAACTTGAGAGCATGACCGATTTTTGTGCAGAGAACAAAACCATTTTGTAACTTGGTCATAATAATAATAATGACACGAGTCTGCTGACTCTGCTACTGTAACAAAATGCCTGACATAAACAATGGAAGGGATGAAGGATTATGGATTCAGAACACCCAGGCCACAGTGGTTTCAGAACACACAGGCCACGGTGATCTCAGAACAAGTAGGCCACAGTGATCTCAGAACACACAGGCCATGGTGATATCAGAACATCCAGGCCACAGTGATTTCAGAATACACAGGCCATGGTGATTTCAAACACACATGCTATGGTGCTATGGTGATTTCAGAACACACAGGCCACGGTGATTTCAGAACACATAGGCCACGGTGATTTCAGAACACACAGGCCACGGTGATCTCAGAACACACAGGCCACGGTGATCTCAGAACAAGTAGGCCACAGTGATCTCAGAACACACAGGCCACAGTGATTTCAGAACACACAGGCCACGGTGATCTCAGAACACACAGGCCACGGTGATTTCAGAATACACAGGCCATAGTGATTTCAGAATACACAGGCCATGGTGATTTCAGAACACACAGGCCAGGGAGATCTCAGAACACACAGGCCATGGTGATCTCAGAACACTCAGGCCACAGTGATTTCAGAACAGACAGTTCCATTGCCTGGGGCATGGCAGAACATCACAGCCATGGGGCCATGTCACAGAAGTAACTCATTCAATGGGACCAAGAAACAGAGAGAGGAAGGGACTGGAAGCCTGGTATAACTTTCCCAAACAAGTCCTCAGTGACCTGTTTCTCTATTGAAGCATCACCTCCTGAAGTTTCCAGTATTCCCCAACATGGAGCCAGGAACCAACTGTTCAAGACATGAGGAGCCTGTAATTCAAACCATAAGACCATGTGTTTTACAAGATTCTTACACTCATGCATTCAACACTCAATTCCACATACTATTTTCTAAAAATTAAATTTAAAGTTTTTGCTAAAAATAGTAACTAAATTGAAAGTTGGAGGCTGAAGATGGCTCATGGCTAATGCTCTAATTACACAACCATAAGCCCATGAGTTTGATCCCCAGGACTCACAGTTTAATTCTAAAGCTGAGCATAGGATGTCTGCTTGTCATCAGGCACTGGGGATGCAGAGACAGGCAGATCCCTGGGGTCACTGCTCAGTCAGTCTAGTCTAGCAGAGAGTCCGGATCAGCAAACGAACCTATCACAGAAAGTAGATTGCTGGGATGAACACTGACCAAAGCCAACCTGGGGAGGAAGGGGTTTATTCCAGCTTACAAAGTGCAATCCATTGTTGAGGGAAGCCAAGGCAGGAGCCTGGAGGCAGGGATGGAACCGGAGACAGTGGAGGAACATTCTTAAGTATTGCTTCCTGTAGCCTGCTCAGTCTGCTTCCTTATTCTACCCTGAACTGCTTGCCAGGGTGATGGTACCACCCATAGTGGGCTGGGCCCTCCCACACCCGTTTTAAGAAAGTGTCTCACAGGCTAATCTGATGGAGACAATTACTCAATTGAGATTCCTTTCTCCCTAGATATAATCCTGGTTTGGGTTGGGTTGACAAAACTCTCATAACCTCTCACCTCCAATGCACATGTATCCACTTGCATCAAGAGTAGCGCATACCCACGTGTGCAAGGGAGGGAAAGAAAGACAGGGAGAGGAAAAAAGAAGACATCACAGAAGTCTGCATTAAAATGCAAAGATCTTTCTCTCCTAAATACTTACAGATTTAGACCCTCCAAAACTGAGCAGAGTTCATCCCTTCTCAAAAAGCCTGAGAACTCCCATTGCTCTGGCTTCTCAGAACTCCACCCTTCCTTTGCATCTGCCTTTCCACCATGCTGCTTTAGGATTCTTCACACACCCTTGTCTCCTTGGCTGGAGGGTGAACTCCAGGGGAGCAGGGATGGTGCTCACCATGAACAGCATCTGGCATATGGTGGGCAGGCAGTGCCCATTTACTGTATGAGAAGGGACAGATTTTTATGTGTCCAGTGTCCGAGTCCTCAGCGGTGTGGAGAATTTCCTGGTGTGCCGGCTGGCAACTCAGAACCATCGAGATAGAGTTAAATGCGTCCTGGCCTACACAGCAGCCTCCTCGCTGCCCAGACTTGTAATGAAACTTGACAGCCCTGTGTAAATTCTGCAGTAGCTGGGTTTCACATCCTGCCGTGAGTTTCTGCTGGGGAAATGTGTTCTCTAAAAGGACCAGCTTCGCAGTCCTGGGAGTGACATGGATAGCCTTTTCCATCCAGAACTGCAAAGGCCACCCTGTTGGAGAAGATGATTCATTTGCCCCCCAATGGGCAAAAGAATGGCT
The DNA here is from genome assembly GCF_903992535.2 of Arvicola amphibius. NCBI lineage: Eukaryota > Metazoa > Chordata > Mammalia > Rodentia > Cricetidae > Arvicola > Arvicola amphibius. Next base: position 98,101,356 of record NC_052050.1, read on the forward strand.
AGAGCAAAGAAGGCCTCGCCCCCCTGCTTGGCTTTAATTTGAGTGTTTTCTGTTACCTGTGGCCAAGCACAGTCTGAATATATCAAGTCGAAACTCCACAGAGATTTTATACATTGCCAACCACACCAGTAAGAATGTTCAGTGAGCGAAGAGTTTGCTGTGCTATTAAGTTTGAACCTCAGAACCCACATAAAGGAAGAAGGGAAGTGACCCCACAATGTGTCTTCTGACCATTCCATGTTTCTCTTGGCATGCATGCTCCCACACACATCTCACACTCTCACATGCACACACCACAAATAAAAATGAATATTTTAATTATAAAAGTACAGAACAGAATGATAAAACATGTATCATCCCCACTCCATCCCAGCCTAGATGTGAGCTTGTTTAGTGTGTCCACGTTGTATACGCTACCCCTTTCACAGCGTTCTAGGTTACAATGGGGGACCCTTCTGAGGGGCCGGTAGATGCTACTCTACAATCCCCCATCATCTCACTACATCATCTCATCAAGTAGGCATAGTACCATCTGACACCTTCGCAGGAGAAACAGGGCTGAGGATGGCATGTAAGATACTCCCAGAGAGTCTGGAAAGTTGGCTCAGTTGCTGAAGTGCTTGGCATTCTGAGTTCAACATCTAAACTGATACAAAAAAGTCAGATGTGGTGGTGCACACATTTGAAGGCCCAGCTTGGGGGAAGCAGAGGCATCTGGTCCCTGGCACTCACTGGCCAGCCAACCTACCCAGCGAGTGAATAAGAACGACTCTCAAAAAACAGTGGACAGTACCTAAGGAACATCCCGAAGGTTTTGTTTTGGCATCCACTTATACTCACTCACAAACACACACACACACACACACACACACACACACACATCTGCACACACACACACATGTACCACACACATGCAAGCAAATACAAAATACATTAAATTATAAAAGGATTTTCTCGGAGAGAGAAATGAGATTCATATAACTTTTCCTAGAATGGATAGTTAAAAATCATCTATTTTAATCTATTTTATTATTAGATATTGCCAATTTCTTCTACCTAATTTTAAATTAAACTCTTCATATGGGAAAAACCACAGAGGACTCAGTTTACCTGAAATTCTAAGTATCCACAAGGATAGCTCCCCTACCAAGGAAGATAACTGCAAGATAAATTATACATATTTGTTTACTATATTACATAAATTACATGCTATTTGTTTTCCAAGTAGTTTTAAGTGGTTTAATTTTACAACTACAGAGAAACAATTGGGAGGAACAGAAGAGGAAGAGGAGACAAGAGAGTTGAAAGCAGAGATGAAAGGAAAACCTAAAGAGCAGGAGAAGCATGGACAGAAGGATGTCTGAGGAAGGGAGCGGACGAGGTGTGAGGTGGGGTAAGATATGAGATGCGGATGATAGGAGTCTCCCTCTTAACAGCCAAATGGAGCTGGAAGTAGGGCCTGGCCTTCTGCAGGGCTGGCTAAGGCTCCGAGGAAGGAGGCCCTCCCATCAAAGAGTGGCAGGATGGATCTGGTCCAGAGCAAGCAGCAAACAGGAAGGGGAGCGGGGAGGAGAGGCACCATGCTGTTCGTTGGCACCAGACCCTTCCTTGCTGGTGACATTGGGAAAGTAGGTCAATTTCAGAGCTGGCCAGGGAGGTGAATGGCCAGCCAGGACTAGGAGTGGGAAGCAAGGGAGCCAAGGAAGAGGCGCACTTGAGCAGGACCAGGGATATAGAGGACTTCAACCATGCCTCGGTGAAACCATGCAGAGCCCAAAGCTGTCAGGTAGTGATGACATCACAGGTCTGCGTGCATCAGCTTTGGCTACTGAGTACACTGAGCACTGAGATATGGATGTGACAGAGGAATCAAGTTTTCAGTTTGGTTAAATTTTAGTCAAGTTCAAATTGAACAGCCACATATGGTTATTGGCTGTCTTGCTGGACAGAGTATGTGTGGAGAAAGGAGTTATGTGCCTCCACTCCACAGTGAACGGACTGTATGTAAGGGAACCAAAGGCTGATTCCTTCAATTCCTTAAATTTGCCATATGGGATACACAAATTCATTTAGAGGACCCAAGACGGGGCTTTGTTTTTCTTTCAATTAAGTTATATTATTTCCACTTTGATTTGAAGAAAGGAGTTAGCATACAAAGTCCAAATTTCACATATATCATTGCTAAGGAATGTGTTGTTCTATTATATGAAAATCTCTGAAGACTTTCAGCAATCACAAAAATTAATGACTAAATTTCATATAAATTGAATCACATGCTATGTTCCTGGATTCCTTCACGTGTTATCTTGCTTTTCCAATTCTGTGTTAAGACACCATGCCCAAGGCGACTCATAGAAGAAAGGGTTTACTTGGGGCTTACGGTTTCAGAGTCATAACCATCCTGGACAGCTGCTGATGGACGTTCGGGATGTTTACAGTCTGGGTTATTGTGACTGGTATGGCAACACCCACATTCTAGGTGGGTCTCAATAATTGCTACTAATTCTTTGGCGCATATAAGTGGCATTGTGTCGGGTGATTAGAAATCTCTAGAAGAGTGACATTTGCACAGCATTGTGATATACTGACCACCACTGGACTGTATGGTTTCAAATTATTAAAATTGTGCCCAATATATTACATATGTTTTATCATAGTAAAATAATTTTGACAAAAATAATGTAAAGTGGATTTCATATTTTTACGTCCATAGGCAAGGTGTCTTAGGGTTACTGTTGTGATGAAACGCCAGGTCAAAAGCAAATTGGGGAGGGAAGGGTTATTTTGGCTTATACTTCCATCACTGTTCATCACTGAAGGAAGTCAGGACAGGAACTCAAGGAGCCAGAACCTGGAGGAAGGATGCAGAGGCCATGGAGGGGTAATGCTTACTGGCTTGCTCAGCCTGCTTTCCTATAGAACCTAGGACCACCAGCCTAGGTTGCCCCAATACCTACAATAGACTGGGCCCTCCCATATCAATTCTTAGTTAAGAAAATGCCCTACAGGATTGCCTGCAGCCTGCTCTTATGGAGGCATTTTCTCAGTTGAGGTCCCTCCTCGCAGATGACTCCAGCTCTTGCCAAGTTTATGTAAAACCACCTGCACACTGGGGACCATGCAGCCTTTGAGACCTTTTAAAGGGAAACGTACAGGAAGCACTTTGTCCTGAGCCGAGGACACGGACACTCTACCACAATCAGTAGCTCTTGACAGCATTGATGGGCACTGTTAAAGACAGTGCTTCAGCTCCAGAGGAAAAGCTCCTGAGGCCCAGAAGTGTAGCAACTGCTAACCGCGACGTCAGAAAGTGTGATGAGGACAGCCAAAAGCAGAACATTTTGGTTCTTACCTCTTTTTGTTTTTGAGATTATAATATAATTACTACATTTTCCCTCCTCTTTCCTCCTTCTACACCCTTGTGTAAAATTTCCATTGTTCTCTTCTAAAGTCATGGCCTCTGTTTTCATTAACTGCACACACACACATACACACACACACACACACACAAAAGGGACCATAAATTTATTTATTTATATATATTTATATAAAAACAGATATATAAATACACTCACACATACATATACATGTATATATGTGTATGTATATTTTTCCCATATATACAACCTGCTCATTCTGTATAATGTCACACATTTTCAGGACTGACCACTTGGTATTGGATAACAAGATGGTGTGCTCTTCCCTGGGGATGGCTATTTCTCCAGCTCTCAGCATTCCTCTGTAGTTGCCTGTGCTTCTTTGTGTAGAACTGGGGCCTCGTGGCTTTTCTCCATCCAATTTGGCATGTCTATTAGTGTCACCCTTATTCAGCTGATGTTTGTTCAGTCATGTTGGTGAGACTTTATGGGTGTAGCTTCTGACATTGCTAGGAGACAATGTCACAGCTCTTTCGATCTTTCTGTACCCTGTACTGGAATGTTTCCTGAGCCTTGGGTGTGGAGTTGTTTTATTGGGACTCAAGGCTGAGAATCTTTATGTAAAATAGCTTAGGTTTTTCATGTTTGTTTGTTTACTTTTACAATGTATGAAATTTAAGAATAGTTGAAATTTTCTACAATGCATTCCAGGACACTAATTATGAACATGAGCAGCCACATTCTATATATCCTGTTGGATTTACACTTTGAAAAATCTCTACAAATCCACTTGCATTTGTGTGATCCTAGTATTTATCTGGGGTTGAGATTTACCAGAGGTGACCAAATTATTCAGAAAATTAATCTAGTTACTTCACTCAACCTTACATTTCTGTAATCAGAAGTGATCTGTGTGAATTCTTTTAACCAGTATTCGGATGTTCATTTAACAAATAGTTATGCTATGTTAAAGCATCCAACACAAGCAAAATATAATGTTGATCAACAGGCTTTCATGGAGGTCCTATTCTACTGTGAAGTAATTAAGTTTATTATTGACTTAGAACTGCTTCGAATTCTGGTCACATGGAAGAAAATGCCAGAGGAAGTCATGCCTTAGCAAAGCTCTAAGGAAGAAAAGAACAGCTTACATAAAAGAGAACTCGCGATACAAACAGAGCACAGAGCGTGTACCTTGAGGGAGGGATGGGCATGCTGGACCAACTTAAGGGCTTCAGGGTTTTAAAGAGAAGCTTCAGGGTTGACCCAAACCACAGCCGATGTGCGCTAACACACAGAGAGGGCAGACAACCAGGAGGGTCTACCTCTTGCTGGCATATGTTGAGGATTGAGGCTTTACCATAAGAACAACAGGTATCTCAGGGTTTTAGATGCGACAGAAGAGAAAGTGAGGCATAGGCCTGAACTCATGGGCACTAGATCCGAAAAGTCTCCACATGGAGGAATTTGCAAGGGTATCTGTCTACACTGACAGACCTGTCTCCCTTCACCCTTTATCCCTTCCCATGCAGCATGGGGCCTCTCTCGGGTTTCCTGACACCTGCCCATCCTCTCAAGATCTCCTCAGAGTGTTCCTTTTACAAACAGCTTAAAATGTTTAACAAGGGCTTCATTTCTGAATCTAAATGATGATTTCCTTGGAGCTCCAGCCCACTGACTCTCTTTCTCTTCTCTATAAGAAAATGACGAAGTTTGCTATTTCCAGAGGACAACTCTTCAAAACCCTGAGTATGATCATTGAGCTACCTTAGACTCTCTCCATAGGATCCATCAACTCTCTCACAAGGAATTCCTGTAGGCACTCTATTACACTGAAAAATACACTTGTAGGGGTGGAGAGATACTGAGTTGGTAAAGTGCTTGCCTTGCAAGCATGAGACCCAAGTTTAGTTCCCAGAACTGGAGGTAGGGATGGGGGCTAGAGGGAGGAAAGGGAGAGAGAGAATTGTACAATTTTAAAAATTGCAAAATGAAAAAATAAATTTTTTAAAATTAAAATTTACTTGGCAGGAAAAAAAGTGGTAGCATACTTGTAAACCCACAGCTTGGAAGATGGACAGATCCTCATGGCTTTTGATAAAGTTCTATGAGTTCTTCAAATGAAGCCAACCTAGCTAAATCACTAGTCTCAAGGACAGTAAGAGACACTATCTCAAAAGATAAGCTAAACAGCCCCTGAGGTATACACACACACACACACACACACACACACACACACACTTCCTCTTTTCTCTGGATACAGTCTAGAATTTTCAAAATTCATTTTGTTTCCAAACTTGTATTTCAGTTCATAGAGGTAATCAAAATAAATTCCTCTGTGATTGGCTTAGTTAGGGTTACCATTGCTGTGATGAACCGCCGTGACCAAAGCAACTTGGGGAGGAAAGGGTTTGTGTGGCTCACACTTCCACAGCACTGTTCATCACTGAAGGAAGTCAGGACAGGAGGCAGGAGCTGATGCAGAGGCCATGGAGGAGTGCTGCTTACTGACTTGCTCACTATGGCTTGCACAGCCTGCTTTCTTTTAGAACTCAGGACCACCAGCCCAGGGATAACAGCACCCAGCACCATCCACAATGGGTTGAGCCCTCCACCATTAATCACTAATTAAGAAAATGCCTTACAGCTGGATCTTACAGAGGCATTTTTCTCAATCGAGGTTCCATCCTTTGAGATGACTTCAACTTCTGTCAAGTTAACATAAACTAGCCAGGACACTGATACACCTCTACGGAGAAATAATTAATTATGACCTTAGACCAGGGGTTAGCTTGTGCTAGCATGGTGCTGGGTGTTTAACAGAAGTTGCATCACTTGGTCAATAGCTCTGCAGCTAAGCCCAGCCCAGCCGCGTTCGGTGGAGAGCACATGAGCACCCCTGAGCTTCACATCCCGCAAAGGATTCCCATCCCGCGCTGCGCTTCCTTCGCACTTCTCTCCCGCTGGGCGAGTTGTTTGATGTCCAAACCCTGTTTCCTCAGCTTTGCTTCTTCTCAGCACTATTCCTCAGGGCTGCTAGGCCTCTTAACATAGAAAGCAGGGAACTTTGAAGAGAATTCCCCGCATCTTTTCTTATGCCTCATTTCATACGCGGGAATTGTTCTTGCTGCTGATCTTCAGAATTTCACTAAAATACTGTACTGAGTCACAAGTGTGAGGAAACAGTGCCGTCAAGTGGGGAGAGGGCCCAGAGAATCAGAAAACAGAGGTCTGGAGGAATCCATCTTCAGCCAAAAAGATGATGTACCCTAGATCAGCATAAAACCAGACTAATTTTGTCTAGTTGAGGTCAAACTAGGAGTAAAAATTGCCAAGTCATCAGGAGAATGGGGAAGGGCAGGCAAGACGGAGAGGTGACCAGTGATTAAAGCAAAGCGCTAGTGCTCTCCCTGAGGACCAGTGCTCAGTTCTCAGCACCATCATCAGGGCTGTGTAACTCCAGCTCCAAGAGATGTGTCATCTTCTTCTGGTCTCCGACACATACCCACAGCATACACTCACACAGACACATACAAGGACGAAATAACAGAAAGAAAGAAAAATGACAAATCTGGGTGTTTCTCTCTGCACACCAACAAAAATACCCAAGTAGACAATACTAGTTTGCAGAACTGCTAGTTTTTTAACATGTTGGCAACAGTGCCCAACAGATGTACCAACAAGAACAGCAGGATCTCCACCAGCCCAGCAGGGGGCACCATTTGACAAATGGGTTGCCTGCCACCATACTAGTTTCTATTCCTGAGGACAAAATTATCCAACACTGTCTAACGGAATTAACCAGCTGTATTTCGGCACCTACTTTCCACCATGGATCTGGATTCCCAACATCATGGTCTATTTTGGCTCTTCTCACCAAGCTTAGCCGCTGTTAAAAGAGGACATTTTCCACACACTAAGTTCTACAGCTAACTCTGGCGCATGTGCGGGTGATTCACTGTGTGCTCGGGGACAGTGGAAAAATGGCTCCGTATGAAGAGGCAGAGCCTTGAGACTCAGTGCTGAGGGAGAAGTAAGTGAATTGAAGCTTGCTGCTGATGCCACATTCCCTCTGTCACCCGGCTATAACAGTAGTCAGGCGTGCCACCAGAGATGAGGGGGCTTGCCACCGATGCAGTTCAGCAACAGCATAGCCAACAGTGACATTTCCCACATGTGTGTGTGGGGGGGGGGTGGATATGTCTCCATCTATTTGCATCCTATTGACTATGCAGAATTCTTGATAAGTGGAAGAAACCAAACCAGAAAGCAATACAGATACAAAAAAATAGGGTAGAACTGGTCAAGAACACATAAAAACTAGGAGGGAATGTTGGGGGTGTGGCTTAGTGTCAGAAGGCTTTCCTAGGGTACACCTAGACCTGGCTTCCATTCCCAGCATGGAAATGAAGAGAGAGAGGGAGGGGGATTTAGAGGACTTAAACTGAGCCTACAATTCTTGAGGGTGGCAACTCTTTTTCCTTGGAAAAAGTGGCATGGAGATACCCAACTACACACACATTGTGGTTACTGTTGCTAATGCACACAATTTCTCCCATAGTGGCAGGAAGGTTAGACTTCAAGATGTAATTGTTTGCCCTCTGTGGGCAAAGACCACATAATAATAATCTCTTCCTAGCATGTTTGTTTGTTTGTTTCTTTGTTCCCTAACAGTTAAAAGGTCTGGTTCTCACAAAGATAACTGGAGCTATGGATGTAATTGTTCTTGATGGAGAAACACGTCAACAGAAGAACAGGATCACAGTGACCAGCACTGGCCTTGAGATTAAACTGCCAGAGTTTGTGAATGACCTCTGAAGTTTGCTAGCTAGCGGGTTGAGGGCAAGTTGTTATTTGGCCTCAGTTTTCCTGTGAAATGGCCATGTCAATACTAATTAACCTGCCTTTTAGGGTAGCATTAAGTTAAACTGGTTAACACATAGAAGGAAGTTACCAGTGTTCCAAACTCCAAGTCCCTGATAAATGCTCACATATATGCTAATCATGGATGATGAGGCAACGCCATTAAATCTCCACCAATATCTCTTCCCCCTCTCTGAGACTGCAGAGAGAGAGGAAGAACCTTCAATCTTCCAATCTTATGCGACCTTTCATTCTCTTCCGAATCTGAAGGCCCGAGAGCTGGACCAGTCTCACTGAGGTGTGTTGGTTATATTGTATTTGCTTTTCTGTGTAACCTAGGAATAACTCTATGTGACTTAGAATCACTATGAGGTTCAAGGTTTTGTATGTGTCTTGCTCTCTATATTTTATCATGTGTATTAATTATATCTAAGGTAAAATGACCATCCTGCTGTGTTATGTGACACAGCTCAAAACCACCTTGGCGTGAGTCCTCAGAAAATGCACTGGCATGTAACACAACTTCAGAAGAGTGTCTGAGGCTTGGAGATGGGGTCTCTGTGCTCCCTGAAATTACAGACTTTTATAAACTGAGGAGGCTCCGTTCTTTCTTTGTCTCCAGTAAGGGAACTGCAGGTTCTGTACTGAAAGTCATTTGTAACTAAAGACACAGCTCATACAGAATGGTGACAAGTAGCGTGGTCCTTTCGCTGTGCTGCTGTGGTCTAAGAGAGACACCTAGTGTCCTGCCATGGCGCTGGCTGGTGACTAGGGGTCAGCTGGAGTCAACAAGCATCTTCTAGTCCCAACTTTTCTTCCCCTTTACCGACTTCTCTTTCTATTTCCTTATTAATGTCGAAGTCTTTCCCACTCCGGGGACTCTGCACCCAGTTCCCTTCTCCTGGAACAACTTTTCTCTCATAATTTTCATGTCTGGATCTGTACCTTCCATCTTTCCATTTAAATATCTGGTTCTTGAGAGGAGTTCTCGCTCACTCCTGTGGAGAAAGCATCTCTTACACAGTAGGAAAGCCCCAGCTGGGTGATCTCTGTTCACCCTTCACAGAAGCCAACAGGAAGAAAGGCTTTGCTTCCGTTCTTTCCTTTTCCTCCTTCCTTCTTTCTTTTCTTTCTAGGGCAGGGGCTCATTAGCCTCCACTGGCTTTGAATTCCCTATGTAGTCAGGGTGACCTTGAACTTCCGATCCTCTTGTCTACTCATCCAAGTCTTGAGATTACAAAAAGCACACTCTGTGATCCTGGGTACAAAACCCAAAACTTTGTACCTCCTAGGCAAGCCTTCTGCCAACCGAGCTATATCAACAGCTCCAAAATACTTTGATTTGTTTCATTACTCCCTTTTTTGCCTAGATTCCCTGGGTGCTGTAGTGCTGTGGAGGAAGCAAGAGCTGTATTCTTGTTTCCAGTTGCATATCCCCTGTGGGACTTGGGAGTGAACCCTCGCCATGACTGTAGTTGCCAGCGTGCATGCGCAGCACAGACACTGTCTTAATATAAGACTAGAGAACAACCTCAGATGTCACCCTTCAAGAACAGCAGAGAAGAATGGACCAATTAGCTGTCTAACACTGTCTCTGACAGAGCCTCTCACTGGCCTAGAACCCGCTTAGATTAGGCTGGCTAGTCAGCAGGCCCCAGTGATCCTTGTCGCCACTCCCCATCAGTTCTGGAAATACAGACATGCACCACCATCCATGACATCGACACACAGGTTCTAGGGCTTGAATTCAGGACCTCCAGCATGCCAGCAAGGGCATACTGACCGATCCATCTCTCACAAGTTCTACTTAAACGTCAAACAGGAAGAGTCTGTTGGCACAGTTGTGTGGTTGTGCGTATGTGCTGACTGTGAGGGAGGCAGACAGCCATCAGTTCCCAGGCACCCTCTCTCTCCACATGCTGCCCACCCCTCTCAATTCCTGCCTTCAAGATTGCCCCAACCCTACTCTCTAGTTAATGAGACTGTCTTTCTAAATTTTCTGGAAAATGTAGCTTTACTTTAAAAGCCCTAGGGGTTTGGAATAATGAAACATACTTAATTAAACTATGCAGAGAAATTCTGCTATCTAGGCGGCATTTTTTGTCCCACTTTCCTTGGTTATTCTGAGGATTGTGTTATTACATAAGAAGTGGCATTCATAGATCGCTTACTATGTACTGGGCACTGAGCTAAATGCTTTTCATACATTATTTAATTCTCACAAACTCCCCCACTATGAGGGGGACCGGTAATATTTCCATTCTATGGAAGACAAAAATAAGCTGCAAATACATTTAGCAACTTGTTCAAGGTCCCACAGCTATAAGTGGCAGAAAGAGCTGGAATCTGATCCCCAAACCTATGAATACACAAACCTGAATCATCCAAAGGAACAAGCACGTGCAGAATAAGCCTGAACTATGCCCATCAGGTCATTTTCTGTCTGGAATCAAAAGCCAAAGTACCTTGTATACAGCAGCCCTGGTCTATGCACCTATTGGTCAATTCTCCTTTGTTAAATGCGGTCATGTAAGTTAAATAATACAGTAGGTCAATTACTCAGCAAACTATACAAAATGCAGCTAGAGATGCGTATACCTCACGGTTCTTTTTACTGGATTGAGCAGACAGGCTTAAGTCAACCTAGGTCACTATGGGTGTTTGTTTAGTAACATCTGAAAAAGTCAGTGTCAGAACGGAACTCAGGTGTACTTTGATCGTGGCTCTGGCTCATTTTCTATATGGCCACTTGTCTTTTTTCTACCCAATGTGTGAGTCCCCTTTATTCTCAGCCAGGTTCCTTTAGCAGAAAAAATATCCAGAGAAATTCCACTCCACACATTCGCATGCCCGTCGTATGTCAAATAGCCCTGCCCTCCTCTCTACTGAGAGAAGCATGGGACTCTTCAAATTGATTGAAGACAAATAGGACCCATCCATGTAGAACTCATGGTGGTAATGAGTACAGACCCTGAAGAGTTAAGTGTTTCTACACTGCTCCGTGAAAAGCTTACTAGAGATAAAATTCCAGAGGAAAGAAAGAGCCAACAAAGTAAATTCACAGCTGTGTGTGCTGGGGAGCCCATCTTCCCCACCCCAATAAAACTACCCAAAGTTACCCCTAGTGCTTCAAACCCTGCTTCCCTCTCTAAATGTGTCCGCTCACCCTTTAGTTTGTGCCTTGCGGTTCTTTGAACCCAACAAGTACTTTTCTCGCCCTTTGCACAGACTAGCACCTTATCCAAAACCCTCTGTCCCAGATCCTCACATCACTTCCTCATTCACCTTATCTGGGTATTTCCCCAAACTTGACTTTCCAAACCAGGTATCTAAAATGGCTTTTCCCATGCTATTCTCCTTAGCTTGCCCATCCCATCTGTCCGAGTATCATTTCTGCTTCTGGCACAAAGTGCCCTAGCGAGAAGCAACTTGCGAGGGTTTGTTACAGCTGATAGTGTGGAACTTTGAACAGCTGGACACATCACAGAGAGATATGGCTGCATCCATACTCACTGGCCTGTTTGCTTGTGCTCGGCTCAATTCCCCCATCTCAAACACTTCAGGATTTCCTTTCTCAAGAATAGTGATGCTCACAGCGGGCTGTGTACTCTCACGTGTATTAATGTAACGAAGGCAGTCCTCCGCATGCATGTCTACAGGCTGACCCAGGAGACAACCCCTCATCGAGACTCTGCCTAGTGAACCTAGGTTGTATCAAACAATCACCTCAACACCAACCTAAATTAGCAAGGTTATTTACCTTTAATCTGTTCACTAACATTAGCGTGTCAGGCTGTGTGCACATCACTGTGTGTGCCTCAGATCTACTCACAGCGTCACACACACAAAGTGCTCAGTGGATGAATTGAGGATGCGCGGAAGGTCGAGTGGATGAAAACAAATGAGCAATGCGTGAACGAGGAAAAGAACGAGTACAGAGAGGCTATGGTCCAACATGGCGGACAGATTCTAGGACAACTTTTATGTTTTGTTTTCACCTCACAGGCTAAAGATAGACACTTTCTCAAAGTTCTGTATTCAGAACTCCGAGTCTGCTTTAGAAACACACAATATTGAAAGCCAAATATTTATTAAATCAAGATAGAGTTTAACTCAAATCACTGGTGCAGCATCGCACTGGCTCCCTAACCACTGCCCTGAACTGAACGTATTTACCAGCAATTTGGCCCATGTGAGGATCAAACCCTTTAAAAATCAAGGCAGACAGCCCCATTACGAACTGGATTGCATCCAGGACCAAAATTAGACCTTGGCTTTCCTCTTCCTTTCTATTTTTCATTTCCTTCTTTCTGCTTAGTCGGTATTACTGAGGTTCCTTTGCTGACGTTTTGCTCAATTCCCTGAAGAGTTAGTATCTATCAGCCCTTCTTAGAACTCAGAGTCCAAGAGACCCATTCTAAAACAAATTGGCAGGGACTGGATCACTCTCTATTCTCATTACAATTCTCCCAGAATAGACCAGCTCCTCCTCTCTCTTCTATGCTTGTTTTATTTTCAGTAATGCTCAAACCTAGACCCTTCTGACAACAATAATTATTGGTAATTGATGGCAAGAACATTAGCATTTGTAGAATAGTTTGTAGCTTATAATATGAATTCTGGTCAATCACATTTTGTGATAAATTAAAGACAAGCAGGCAAGTCTGGTACACAGTATAAGGTTTTCTATGAATGGCTTTACAGCACTAGAAACACTGTGGGCCTCTTGAAACACACCTGACACTCGCTCTTTTCCCTACAAAGGCAAAGGGTTAGAGGACTGGAAAAAACACCCTTGTCTGAGTCTTACAAGAAGACATGAAGCAAAACTTGGAAAATTGCTTTTCTCTCAGATTTTCCTAATGTGGAATGGGAATCACAATACAGCTATTTCATGGGGCTGTGAAGATAAAACGACAAGGTACATGTACGCATCCTTAAGAGAGCACCCTATTCAAGATGAGTACCATGTTAGGAGTTGTCCTTATTAATTTATTCAACACATATTTATTAACTGGCTGCAATATGCAAAGATAAAATGGGTGACATCCCCAGAGTTCATTATACTCATCATCACCACCACCATAGGTCATTATCATCAGACCATCACATGTAATGGAATATTAGTTGAAGATGTGCAACATTTTTTTATGCTGTAGAACATCTGTTCAATGATGCAAAGATGTGTTACATTCTTTTTTGTTATATTTGTTTAACTCTGTGAAGTTGTGTTTCTTTGTCTGTCTAAAAGACCTGATTGGTCTAATAAGGAGTTGAATGGTCAATAGTAAAACAGGAGAGGGACAGGCAGGGCTGCCGGGTAGAGAGAATGAATAGAAGGAGAAAGAGAGAAAAGAGAGGAGTGAGAAGAAGGAGAAAAAGAAAAGACACCAGGAGCCAGCTACACAAAAAGCCACAGAGTAACAAGTAAAGCAGGTATATGGAATAGAGAAAAAAGACCAGAGGCAAAAGGTAGACTGGATAATTTAAGAAAAGATGGCTAGAAACAAGCCAACCTAAGGCCGGGCTCTCATAAGTAAGAATAAGTCTCAGTGGATTTATTTGGGAGCTGAGTGGTGGGCTCCAAAGAGTGAAAAACAAAAACAACTACAATCACAGTCAACATTATCATAAACATCATAAACATCTTCATCACCATTACCATTACTACAGTCATCATAACCATCACCATTATCATCACCATGATCATTGCCAACATCACCATCATCACCACCATCACCATCATCGCCAACATTATCACCACCATCACCATCATCACCATCACCACCATCACCATCATCACCATCATTATCACCATCACCATCATCACCATCACCACCATCACCATCATCACCATCATTATCACCATCATCATCATCACCACCATCACCATCATCATCATCACCATTACCACCACCACCATCATCACCATGGTCATCACTATGATCATTATTATCTTCATCTTCATCAGATCATTACTATTAATCACGAAGAGCCTGGAAGAAAAGAGGACTGGTATGAAAGGAGCAGCATCCCTTACACTGGCAGAAAGAAGACTAGGGCTTTTACATTACCTGAATAGTGAAAAATTAATCTTATATCATCTGGGCCTCAGTTTCCCCATACATAGATAAAGTACTTTGCAATAGTGCTGTTGTAAAACCAGTCGAAAATAATTTGTTACAACTAGAAATATATTTTACTATTAATGTTATCAAGATGCTTTAAATAATTTATGAAACTATAAATTAGAACAAATCTATTGTTGTTGCTCACTTGCTCTCCGGTACGGTGGTGAATGGGGACCAAGGTTGTATTCATCACACAGTCTAAAAACTGTGGTGATATTGCACAGGCATCCAGAACCTTCCTTAGGCAAAAACGAAGAAAAATCATTAAATACTAGAGAACTCAGTTGCCTGCAGCATCTGCCTGCTCTGACATTGTGCAATTCAGTTCCAGAAAGGCCAGACCCAGAAATATTTAAAATGCTTCCAAGAAAAAGTTTGGGCACAACCTGATGTCCTAAACTTTAGGATTTAGGACTATTTCTGCCATGGTGTAAACTTTCTGAGGAGTGCCAGCAATGCGGATTGCCTGTGAACAACACCCACACACCCATCTGGACTCAAGTTCCCTTCACTTTTGTCGGGCAGTGGAGTCCTCACGCCCTCCCTCACACCACAATGGTCTGTGTGGACATCAACTTGTGACCGTCCTGAACAAGAGTTTATCAGGCAAAGAACCAGTCACCCCCATGATCTGGTGATGTGCCCCACACCTCTGGGGAAAATGCTGTCCTGAGCAGGTTATATAGCTTTCAAATGATAATTTGGATAATTTTTAAAATTTCTTCTTTAGCCTATAAAATATTTTAAAATGTGGTAGTTAATATAAAAATATTTAGGAGTTTCTAGAGAGATTTTTTCCATTTTTGAATTTTAACTCATTCCAGTGTATTCACTGAAATACTTTGATATTGTTCCCTTCAAATGCATCAAGACTTTCTTTATAGCCCGAAACATTTTTCATGCTGTTGGGTGAAGGGCTGCATGTTACGTCAGTTTGGTTCTGATGTCAAGATCATCTGCATGCTTACTGATTTTCTGCTCGTTCTATCAATTATGAAGACAGTAATATTAACTCTCCAGCTGTAATTGTGAATTTTAAAATTCTTCTTTCAGTTCTATCATTATCCCTGTCAGCTTTGCCTCATTATTTTGAAGCTCTGCTATTGTATATATACATATTTAGACTGATAATGTCTTCTTGATACATTGACTCATTTGTCATCACGAAATGACATTTTTTCTCACATAAAATACTCAAGCTCTGAAATTAGATTAGTCTATTACTAATATAGCTAGTCTAGACCCTTCCATTCATGTTGGTATGTACATTTAAACATTCAGAGCGTTCACGTTTCTTTTGTTATCTGTTATCTTCATGAGTTTCTTGTAAGTAACTTATAACTGAAGCTGCTTTATAATGTAATGCTTTTAAGTGAGATGCTTATGCCGCTTACATTCAATGCAGTTAATGAGGTAGCTCATTTTAAATATATTATCATGATTTTGTAATATTTGTTGTATTTGTTATTTTGCCCCTTTCACTTGGCTTCTCTTTTCAGGTTTTATAATTACGGTTTTTTTTTTTTTGTATGGTGTTAGTTAAAGATCTGGTTCTTTATAATTTAGTGGTTTCTTTAGCGCCCATCATTTTATATTTACTGGTTATGTTAAAGTTCTCATGTTATATTTCACTTTATGGATAGCATAGAAACCTTTGATGTACCTTCTTTCGCTAGAAACTTCTGTGCATTTCCCCTCGCAGGCATTTTACTTTTTGTCACGTTGTAAACCCCTTGAAACAGTTATGATTTCTGTTTGAAAATGCATACAACTTTTAGATGAATTAGTTCTTTAAAAACACTATATATATGCAGGACGGTGGTGGCACACACCATTAATTCCCACATTCTGGTGGCAGCGACAGGCGGATCTCTGTGAGTTCTAGACCAGCCTGGTCTACAGAGTGAGCTCCAGGACAGCCAGGGATACATAGAGAAACCCTGTCTCAAACAAACAACAACAAAACTACTGTATATATGACAGGTTGTTTTCATTTCAGACACTTTTCATTGTGTTACACGATCCAGCTTCCCATTTACTATTACTATCCCTCATGCTAAGGGTTTTCTAGAATGTTTCTCACCATTTGGATTTATTAACGATGAACAACATAGTTATTCTATGTATCAGAAACCAATATTTCACTTTCACTTTGGAAAAATATTTTCATCATGCAAAATATTCTAGCATCTCGAATGCATACTCTGTAGGTAAACTGTCATGTGCTGTTTAAGTATCCTGACAAATTTCTGGAGTGAAGAGGGCTCTCTGTACCTGGCTTCAGAATACTTGTTTCAAGCCTTCTCCAAAACGCCTCTTCCAAGGCCAACTGGTGCTCTAGTCTGGGACAAGAAAGGAAGAGAACAGAAAAGCAGCCCAGAATCAAAGCACCGTGTCCTTGAGACTAGTTAGGAAGAAGCTGTTCCTAACAGATATTACTGTTGTTCACCCTGCCTGGTGTGTGTATGTGTGTGTGTGTGCGTGTGTGTGTGTGTGTGTGTGTGTGTGTGTGTGCACTGCACGTGTGTGCTCATGCATTTACCTGTAGTGTAACAAGAAGTCAGTTCAGCCATGAGAAGCTCATGGATAGAAAGCTGATTTTGGAGCTCCAGCTGACCTCCTTAGTTTCTTCAATCCGCCGGAGGTTGTGAGCACCCAACTCATCATGTCAGCTACCTGCTACCATCTGTTCTTTTCCTCGGAAGCTTCACTGAGGGAGTGATTTGACCTGCTCAGTACTCCCAAGAAGTGACTCCACCTGACAATGGGGCCCCGGCAGTCCATTTCTGCTGGGTGTTTGTAAGCTCTCAATCTGATGGTATTTCCTTCAGTCTGCTTTCTTAATTGGGCCACTCTCCTCATGCCTACTGGAAGCCCAGTTTAGGTGATGGCTTGTTATCTGCTGTCCCTCTTTCTGTGGCTCACTATTGCTTCCTTGATTTGGCATGCTATATATTGAGTTAACTCACTCATTGAACATTGAAAGCACAGCTCTCTTAGCTCATTCTCTGGGCTGTAGCTGGTGGTGGCAGCTCAAGGCTGTAATCTTGGTGCTCAGTAGACAGACACTGAGAGCTGACGGTTTGAAGTCATCCCAGTCGACTCACTAAGAATCCATCCTAAACAAGCAAGTTCTAGGTTGACATTGATTTTCCTCCTTAGGACATCAAAGTCCGTATCCACTTTTATCTTTTATTGTATTTAGTGAGAAGTCTGCTGCTGTGCCTTTGGTTTTCTGTATACAAAGTCTTTTCCATCTTGTTTTGATTAGTTTCGTGTCAATTTGACACAAACTCAAGTTATCTGGTAAAAGAACACTCAATTGTTCTTCTCCATCTGATTATCTATACGCAAGGTAATAGAGCATATTTTTGATTGAAGGTTGATATGGAAAGACCCGGCCCACTGAGGGTGATGTGACCCGTTGGCAGCTGGTCCTGGGTTGAACAAGAAATCAGACTTAGCAAGCCATAGAAAGCAACCTTGAGTTCTTACCCTGACTTTCCTCAATGACGGACTTTGATGGGGAAGTATAAACCAAATAAACTCTTTCTTCCCCCACAGTAATAAAATGTAAAAATAACTCACCTATAGTAGCTTCAAGCTCCAATAACTAAGGAATTTGATTTAGCATGCACCCATTGTTCTTCTCCCAAAAGTCAAATTTCCTGAACTGTGGATTTATATTTTCATCAGACTTGGTGGTGGGAGGGTGAAGAACATTTGAAATAAGCATACAGATGTCTAGAAGAGAAGAGCCCTTCCCTGTCTCTGAGACTGGAATTATAGGCAGGCTCTGGTACCCACCCAGCATTTGTGTGGGATTTGGGGGATCTGAGCTCTGGACCTCATGCCTGTGTGGCAAGTGCTTTAATGGATGAGGCATCTCCTCAGCCCCATAGTCATCTTCCTTAGAGCTGCTGGGGGCCTCCACATCCTGAAACTCAGCTTTCTCTCTGATTCAGCATGTCTCCCAGGATTTACCTGCTTCCCCATTTTTAAGCTTCAGCCATAACTCCCCTGAGGCAGTGATGGATGGTAACTCACTTAGCTTACTTCTTATCTCTTTTTACCCAATATCCAGTGTCACAAAAATGATCATTTCACTTTTGTTTATTTTGTTTTCTCCAGTCCCTGTATTGTTCCACTTTGGTTGGAAGTATAAGTCAATATTAATTTTAAAAAAAAGGTGTGTGTGTGTGTGTGTGTGTGTGTGTGTGTGTGTGTGTGTGTATGCATGGGCATGATGAGGTCAGAGTTCAACCTTCGGTACTACTCCTCGAGATCCATCTGTATTGTTGTTGGTTTTGTTGGTTTTGAGACAGGGTCTCTCACTGGGCTGTAGCTTGCTTGCCAGTTCAGCTGGGTTGACTGCCTAGCAAGTCCCCTGGGCCTACCTTCTTACCTCTCTAGCCCTGGAGTTACAGACATGCACTCCCACGCCTGTTGGTTTATCCTGTTTGTTTGTTTGTTTTAATGTGGGTCTGGGGGATTGAACTCAGTTCCTCATGCTTCCATAGCAAGCACGTAACTGACTGTGCCATCTCCCCAGCCTCCAGTAAGATAAAATTTCATAAAGGTGAGCAGGACCATTAAGTTTGTCTGATATTCCCCTAGCAGTTAAAATTTACAAATCCAAAAGTTATTTTTACAGCAAATATTGAAAACTCCACAATCATAAAGAAGAAAAATCAGATTTTAACTGTGTACTGTGCCAGGTTAAAATACAAACCTGACTCTCTCGGCAGTGACTTTTAGTGGTGGTTACAAAAGACTTCACCATTTGCCACTACTGAACAACTGTCATAGCACGGCAGAAAATCAGGACACCCACTGTCCACAAATTAACCATCTCTCATGCCTGGGAGCTGCACTGGGGAAGATGGCTGAGCTTTGGACTGCCAAGCTCAATATAAATAACTGGAATTTTCAGTTAAATAAAAAAGATTCATGAATTTTGACTCCATAAAAAGATGTCTGTGGTGTTATTTTTAATTCTCAATTTGACATGTCTAGGATCACCTGGGATGAGAGTTTGAGAGAGGGTTGTCTAGACCACGGTTGCCTGTGACCTGCGTCTGGGAGATTGTTTGCCTTATGGGGTAGAAGAACCCACCTGTGGGAGATTGTTTGCAGTGTGGTAACTGGGGTAGAAGGACCCACCTGCTGTGGGTGGCACCATTCACTAGGTGTAGGATCCTGTATTAGAGTGGGAAAAATGAGCAGAGGACAGGCAAGCCAGCAAGCTGCCCCTCCAATGTGACTCCTGCTATCCTGCTACCCTGAACTGTGAGCCAAAGAAACCCTTTCTCCTGTGAACCGCTTTTGGCGGGGTATTATCGCAGCAGAAAGCCAGGATAGTATCTGAGTTCCAGGTGATTGCCACCAGAAAACCTTCAACAAGAACTGTAGGTGGCAACTTGATTTGAGGAAGTCGGGTGCAAGGTTAGGTAGTAACTCTCCAAGTCAAGGGAGTCCTCTATTGCCACAGGAAGCCAGAGACCAGCTGTCCAGCTGTCCCTCTGTGATCTCTGCAGCAGCTTTAGGTGGGAACATCTGTGCAGTCTAATGCTGTTGGTGAAGATGAACAAGCAGAACCAGACACCACAGAATCAGTTTCCCAACCGGGCGTAATGTTCTCTGGAAACATGAAATAAACTTCCCGTGTGAGCTGGGCGTGGGTGGCACAGAGGGTAAAGCACATGCTGCTGACCATAGGCATGGGCATTCAGAGTCGTGGGCCTCAGAACACACAGAAAAAGCCTACCCATAATCCCAGCACCCCGTAGGGACATGGAGGGAGACATGGATCTTCAGAGCAAGAAAGATAGCCAGTGTGACTGAAGTAGAGAGTTCTGGGTTCAGCAGGAGACCCTGCCTCAGTATATAAGATTGTGTGCAATCAAGGGAGACACCCACCACCAACTTCAGGCCTCCACATTCACATATAACCTACACATATGTGAACACAGACACTTATACATGCACACCACACACATACACACATGCAAAATAAAACAACAAAAAACTTCCTTAGTACCTGCCAGGAATTAGGGGCTTTCTGTTCTTGTTTGGGTAATGATGATCAATATTTAAACAATGATAAATGTAACATAATAAATTATATTTTTATATTTGTGTGTGTGTGTACTTTGTGTGTATTCAGATACACATGTGTCCAAGCATATGGAAGCCAAGGGACAGCTTCAGTGGTCATTCCTCAGTCAGAATCCACTTTTTCATTTTTCTTTTTTATTCTTTTTTTGAGACATTTTCTCTTCGGCCTGGAGCTCACCAGGAAGGCCGGCTGGCTGCACAGCAGGACTTGCTGTCCCTGCCTCCCCAGCACTTGTAGTGCACACCACTATGCCTGCCTGGCCAAACTCAGGTCCTCATGCTTCTGAAACAAGCACTTTACATACTGAGCAATTTCCCCAGTACATGTTTTACAAAAAAATTATTTTAAAAGCCATGAGATACTTTGAATGAGGGAAGCTGTGGGAGCTAAGGTCCCCCGGGGAGGTCCTTCCCCAATGAACGTGGTGGCCGTTCCAAACTTTCAGCTATCACCAAACAAGGACATCGGATCATTGTCTGCAGGCAGCCCTTGGCACATTTCAAGATGTTACACAATGTCTGTAAAATCTTGTAATTCTTTTTCATGTGTATGTGTGTTTGCCCACATATATGTCGGTATACCATGTGCCTTTCAGATGCCCATGGAAGAAGAAGAGGGCATTGGATCCCCTGGAACTGGACTCAGGGAAGGCTGTGAACTACCATGTGGGTGCTGGGAACCAAACCTGGGTCTTTCCCAAGAACAACAAGTGATCTAAACCACCGAGCCATCTTTCCAGCTCCAGCATTCTTACTCACTGGGACTTATATAAGTATACACACACACGCACACACACACACACACACACGCACGCACGCACGCACGCACACACAGGGGAGGGGAGAGAGTGAGAATATAGGCAAAGGTGCAACCTTTTATATTAGGTATATGTCTTTTATGGAGGTATGGAACATCTCTGGTCATGTTTTCTCATTGGAAATAAGATGATACTGGAAGGGTATTCTATCCGGCATTTACCCATCTCTCATTCTTAACAGAACTCATATATAAGTAAGACACCATGTCTTCCATAAGAGCCTGCATGCTTTGGGGAATGTTCAGCCCTGTGCCAGCAACAGGTGTTCGGATTCAATTTAACTGTCTCCTGTCAGCCTTCTCAGTGACTGAGTGAGAGGCCAGAATTAAACCATTAGTGGTACCTCGGCAATGCTGGCCCAAAGATGGAAACATCACTAATCTGGCCTTGACCAAAAGTTAACTCAGGTGTTGTTCACAGAAAACTTAAAGGTAATAGAAAAAAATTCAGCTAGAGAGAAAAATTGACTCTCACCAACTCTCACCATAAGGCAAAGATCCAGATCCTTGATAACACTGCACGTGAAGTTCATGCATGTCCCTTGATCACACTGCAAGTGAAGTCCATACATGTCCCTTGATCACACTGCATGTGAAGTTCATACATGTCCCTTGATCACACTGCACGTGAAGTCTATACATGTCCCTTGATCACACTGCACGTGATGTCCATACATGTCCCTTGATCGCACTGCATGTGAAGTTCATACATGTCCCTTGATCACACTGCATGTGACATCCATACACGTCCCTTGATGACACTGCATGTGACGCCCATGCACGTCCCTTGATCATACTGCATGTGACATCCATACATGTCCCTTGATCATACTGCATGTGACATCCATACACGTCCCTTGATGACACTGCATGTGACACCCATGCACGTCCCTTGATCATACTGCATGTGACATCCATACATGTCCCTTGATCATACTGCATGTGACATGCATACATGTCCCTTGATGACACTGCATGTGACTCCCATGCATGTCCCTTGATCATACTGCATGTGATATCCATACACATCTGCAACTTCCGTTATGTGAAATAATTCCACTATAATGGCTGAATTAAAAGGATATTGCCTGAAGGAGGAAGCACCCTAACTCACATCTGAAACGTGAAGGTTAGACATTAGAACTCACTGGCACAAAGGAAGCTGTCAGTGAGTTCACGGCTGTCTCATGATCATGACACATGTGCACTCATGTCACACACATCACCTGTTGAGATACATCCCGATGCTACATGTGCAATGAAGTCTCCCACCTCCATCCACACATAATGATGCATCAATTAAATTTTTGGAAGTTCTTTTTGTTACTAGCAGTAAAAAACATAAGGGAAGTGAGTTCTTCTCCAAGAGCTCTCTGCTACCCCGTGGGAAACTGACAGCATGGTTTATTCTTATGCTAGCCAAGACTTGACGGAATGGGGTAGACCTCAGGAAACTGTGGTGATCCGGACAACACGCCAGACCTCGGCAGATCTGTCAGCTCATTCACCAAACTTCGGGGCTTGGGTAGAAATGTGGCTGGCCTTCCCTGCCCACGCAGAACACAGCCAATGTCATCGGGCCTAACAGTGATCCTTCCATTGCTGGGATCCACGCCAGGCTCTGTGTCACCAGGAGCTGGACAAGGGCTCAGAGGCACCTGCAGCAGGCAGCATCCAAGTGAGGGCAAGGAGAGGGAGTGCCCCAGGGACGAAGGCAGAGAGAGAACAGGTGAGGACACCAGCCTAGCTCTCTAGCGCCCCCTCCTGGTTGGGAAAGGAAGGGTCTCTACCCCTCATAGGAGAAAGGGCACGCATAGGAAGGGCGGTTCCAGGATATCCACCCAAGGGCAAGCCGCACAGTGCCTCTCTGCACTCAGCCTCAAATATCTCCTCTCTCCATAGCAATGATATTTAATGTGGCCACTTTGTGGAGTGTCAGTTGTTTTCCAAATCACTTCCATAGTGACAAACCCAGAGGCTGTTTCCCTATCCAGAACCATCTCCTCATCCCTCTCCAATTCCACAGCCTCTCACCTCCTCATCGATCCAGAACAAGCACATGGCTTGCCATCTGCATCCCAGCTCAGGCTCAGTACAGTATGAGGTTGGCTGCCTGTGACTCAAAAGGGCCCACTGCTGAGACGAGCAGTCTGATAGTTCACCACATGGGACTTTTCACTTCCTCCAAGTATTGATGAAAATTCCTGGCATGCTTGCTAGGTTGCAGAGAGCCAGATATATCATCAGTGGCCACAGTTATGGCATCTTTGGAAGGGCCACAGTACCTGCTTCCATGTGGAGTACATAGTAGATGATCCAGAGACCCAGCAGGTTCCAGCATAGCACCAAACATGAGCCCAGCACACCCACATGAAGAGGCACAGCTGGAAACTACCGTCCAAGACTTTCCTTCTCCTTCACGTGAATTAATATCCAGGCGCCTCCCAATTTGAACCCGCATCCTCCCTTTATTTCTCATTTCCCCCTAGGCAATTATATTAATTATTTGTCTTATTGCTCTGAACAGGTACCTAATAAATAGACACTTATTAGGGGAAAGGTTATTTTGGCTTATAGTTTAAGGACACAGTCCACTGTGGTGGAGAAAGAGTGGCTGCAGAAACCAACACAGCTGGTCACACAATACACAGTTGGGAGCCAGGAAGTAGGTCCAGGCTTTTAAGGTATACCTCACTTCTTCCAAGCAAGGCTCCGCCAACCTTCCCAAACAGCGCCACCAACTGGAGAGAAAGTGTATAAGCACATGAGCGTACAGGGGACATTCCACACTCAAAACATAATAGCATCTCACTCAATTTGGGAACTGTAAAAGCCATCGGTAATCTCAAACCCTGTGCATTGTATTTTTTGGTGTGAGTTCAGATACTCCTGTTGAATTGCCTACTTGAGATTCCCACTTGAATCCCTCAAAAGTATATTCAATTCAACACTTCTGAAATGTACACTATCTCTGATTTCTACTCACAACTCATTGCTTCTTCACCAGTGTAATCATCCACCCAGCTGCACAAGTCTCAACCGTGGTTGCTATCTCTTTGCATAACGTCAAGGTCATCTGTCAGGCTTCACTAACATGGGACCCAGTGTTAGCATCCAGGTGTCACTGGGGAACCAGGCACAGTCACCCCTCTGTGCATGGCAAGCACCCTCACTCTACTCAAGCACAAAGGTCCCTTTAAGAGACAAGCTCCGCCCCCTCCCAATTGCTCTCTTCCTTCTGAGGTAAGCAGGTCTCTGCCTCTCTCTCTCTCTCTCTCTCTCTCTCTCTCTCTCTCTCTCTCTCTCTCTCTTTTCCCTCCCTCCCTCCCCCTTCTCTGTTTCTCTCTTTTTTGCTCCCCTCCCTTCCTCCCCTTTAACCTCCCCTCAATAAATTCCACACTTCAGCTTTGTCTGAATGGCATATTTTGTCACCTGCCAGTTTGGACCAACCTGCTGTGGATGCCACAAAGGTCCCAGCTTGAGCCTCATAATACCCAGGGTTCACTAGGTGAGTCAAGTCGCCATCTCTGCCATCACCTCCTAGCTGGTTCCTGTGCTTACACATTGATACCTCCCACTCCCCATATGCACTCTGCCAGCAGGCCCAGAGTAATGAAGGTAGCGCTTCTATTTGCTTTATCTTCTCCCTGAGCTGAGTCACAGCAAGCGATCACTATATATTACGAAGTCACCAGGTTTCAGAATGAAAGTGTCTCCAGTACTCCACCCTGAAGGAAAGGGATCCATGTGTCTTTTTTGCTAAGTGTGCTGGTTCCAAGACTTACATGTGGCCTTAGGCAAATCTGAACAATATCTGTGCTCGTGTGTGACACTCCCCCACCAACAACCAAAGCCACTTTCCTTTCAAGGTAAAGTCACAGGCAACTGCTGCCTCTTCTGAGTTGCCAACACCAAGTTTCCACCATTTGTCGAGCTATTCACTGGGTGCCAATTGGAAATGATTGACTGGCATTGCGGGGTTGGCATACGGTGCTTTTGACTTCCAGCCAGGAAAGAAAAGGCTGGGTTCCAGGAAAGACGGCAGAAACAGCACCAGCACTGAAACACGGCTGTGCACTGAGCTCCAAGGCTGGATACCCAGAGCACCGAACCCACCCCTCCTGGGTCCAGCAAGACACCCGAGAGAGGCCGACCAAAAATGGCACCCTGTAGAGTGGCAGCTGTAGCCTGAGTGCATGGCTGAGAATCACATGCATGCCATCGCCACTACCATCCTCCATTTGGTTCTTGTCATGTTTGCAGCTAAGGAAATGGAGACATGAAGAAGTAAAGCCACTTGTCCAAGAGATGCAGGGTCACGGGGCCTGTGCTGTTTAGATCCATGCTCTACCTTCAGAGCCTGATGCAGAATACCTTGTCTCGGTTTGGCACCTGCCCCTGTGCTCTCTCTCTCTCTCCCTTGCAGACTTATTCTGGACAGCGTTCCTGAGTTGAGGGTCCCCATCACCAGACGCCCGGCACAGACTTGCTCACGGGATAGTGCGTTCTCTGGAGTGGCTAGCGCACTAAGGAATGTTTGTGCAGTAAATGCTGATCCCACTGATAAATATTTGCAAAGAGTTATCACATTCGCTCAGGGAAGCTCGATTGCAGTCAGGCTCGGAGAATTAACAGAGCAGGCTCTTTTATTGGCATTTTAAAAGAAACCAACGGCGAGAATTCTGATTATCAAATAAAAACACACCAAGCAGGTTTATTGCGGTCTCCCGGTGGCCCTTAAACCCGAAACCTTTCTTTCCTCTGCTGCTTTGGAAAACAAAGATGAAGGGAGCGTTTGAGCGTTACCTGGACCCTGGTTAACCTGGCTTTCACTTGAAGATCTCTCCTGTCAGGGAAACTGACGGTGCTGCTGCCTCAGCACAAGCCTGACTTTCAGGATCAAGCATTCGATGTAAGAGATAGTGGCCAAGCTGGTATCAAGGAAAGCCAGCTAAGTTTCTTTCAAATACTAATCTCAAAACCCAGGAGGGGGTGTTTCTCCCACTCCTTTGTGCTAGAGAGCACTTGAGGGCTTCCAAAGCAGTGAATTCCTCACACTCCACTCCTGCAACTAAAGTAGGAGCCACGGGATGTATGTTGTAAGGCAGTCACCAGCGCATAGAATCGGAGGCTGGAAAGACGGCTTAGTAGTGATCCCTGTTCTTGTACAGAACCCAAGTTCAGTTCCTGTGCCGTTTCAGACAGCTCCTGGGGGCTTAAGAAACCAGCTCCATGGGATCTAACGACACCTTCTGGCCTCCACAGGCTCCTGCACTCATGTGCACATATCCCCCCCACACACACACACAAATACAGGCGTAAGATGAAAAGATAAATAAATCCTAAAAAATAAAATAAAATTCAGACACACAGCTGTCTCCTGCTCCCTGCGTTGTGTATTGCTGGCAGCATGACCAGTGCACAGTACAAGGTGGTGGAGATGAGACGACAGACAGAGTGGGCACTTGAGAAGTCTAGTGCGCACCAGGAGCCACATTAAGTGTTTGCATGTAAATGATCATTTAATTCTGCTTAAAAAAAGAGAGATAAATGGATAGTACCCTCTACACACACACATACACACACACACACACACACACAGAGAGAGAGAGAGAGAGAGAGAGAGAGAGAGAGAGAGAGAGAGAGAGAGAATGTGTGTGTGAAAAAGAAAGAGATGATAAAGAGATGGGGGGAGGGGGAGTTGTCCAACTCCAAGAGAAACACCAGTGCTCAGAGTAGTTGGAAGGTCACACTGGTGAGTTCATAATAGGTTCACAGTCAAGTCCACTGCAAAGATCACACAATCACAAGTTCTCCCGGACCACATTTCTCCTGACGCAGACTATGACAAGATTGGGTCTGAGAAACACTCATCTCCTTCGAATGGCTTCTGTTTCCCTGAGTCCAAAAGGTGTCCCTGCCAATGTGTAAGCATGGCCACTTATACACACCCATGCACAGATAGACACTCATGTACACACTCACAGCAGATGTAATCCTCTCCACCCCATAAAACCACAGTGCAGGTGTGACAAGGACTTTACCTGGGCCCACACTTGTGAACTGAGAGACAACACACGGGTTATGGCTGGAACTTTAGTCACCAACAAAACAAATTACAACCTATCCAGAAAGAAGCCTGGAGACTGAGCACAGAGAGCACCGTGTTGTTGGGTGCTGCTGTCTTCTTGGCGAGCTGTGCCCACGCGAGCAACCCCTTCCCTCTAGCACCTCTGCTCCAGCCAGCTGGACTCGACCATGCCTTGCTCCACTCCTAGTGTCTTACAGAAGACCAAAGGTAAAAGTACATCCCTGGCCCCACATCCAAGTGCTGGGCTGCGGGTCTCTCCACCCACAGGGAGCTGATGCCAGCACACCAAAGGCTCTCACCATTTTGTGGAACATGAACACCAGTTTTGTGGGCTGTGGTAAGCAGATTCATCTGCTCAGTGCACAATTTTATTCCCTCGTGTGTCATCAGGACAGGCTGAACATCTCTACTCAGAAGTGCTTGAGGCTGGAAGGAGTGCGACTTCCAGAGTTCTTCAGATCTGGGGACATTTGTGAAGAAATAATGGAGTATCTCAGGCATGAGATCCAAGTTCTGAATCCTGGAGTCATCTTCCCT
Source organism: Arvicola amphibius (assembly GCF_903992535.2). Classification (NCBI taxonomy): domain Eukaryota; kingdom Metazoa; phylum Chordata; class Mammalia; order Rodentia; family Cricetidae; genus Arvicola; species Arvicola amphibius. The sequence goes on from NC_052050.1 coordinate 98,129,289, forward strand.
TTTCTCTATTTTCATTTTCTTTCTTTCTTTGCTCTTTTTTTCTTCCTCCCTCCTTCCCTCCCTCCCTCCCTCATTCCCTTCCTCACTCCTTCCCTCCCTTCTTTCCTTCCTTTCTTTCTTCCTTCCTTCCCTCCCTCCCTCCCTCCCTCCCTCCCTCCCTTCCTTCCGTCCTTCCTTCCTTCCTTCCTTCCTTTCCCAGGAAGGCCCAGGCTACCCTCAAACTCACTATTTTGCCAAAGATGACCTTGAACTCCTGACTCCCTTGTCTCTACCACTCAAGTGCCATGATTAGAGGTGTTCACTACCACCAAACACGGTTTATGCTTCACTGGAGAGTGAATCCCAGGCTTTTGTTCATGCTAAGCAAGCACTCTACCAACTAAGCTATAACCCCAGCTCCATTTATGTTCCTTAAACACAAGGCCAGAGATCAGCTGTGTCCTTTGAGTAACCCCGGGGATATTCAGTGTGGAATTTTTCACTTATGACATTATATCTGCACTTAAGTTTTGGATTTTGGGGCATTTGAGAGTTTGTGTTTTCAGACTAGGGCTGCTCGACTTTTAGCCCCATGAATTTATAACCTGCTTGTCCATGCGCCAGGCACTAACCAAACAGTCACATGCCTTCCTTATCTCCAAATGACTTCCAAGACAGCAGATGGGGAAGAGTTGAGAGACTCCCAGACCCTTATATCTGGAGATGCACACACCAGAAGCTAAAGACACAGCAGCCCAGACTCCAGGGATCACACCGCATCAGTGTTGTCTCCCTGGCTGGTCCTGCATGGGACAGAGCCTTGGCACAGAACCGGGATGAACAGCCTGGGATCCGCACTAGGAAACAGGTCATGGTTTGCCTTCACACTCAGGGAGTTACGTGTGCTGTGCTCTGTGCTTGGTGAAGGAGCAGATGTTTAATAACTTTGCAGCAGCAAGGAAGAGGTTGCATAATATGGCTGAGCTATTTTTGAACTTTGGAAAATGCTGACTGTTCTTTTCAAAGTATCTTCTATAAAACCAGGAATATTAAAACATGGAGAAATTTCCCCCCTCTCTATACCCCACCATTTGAAACCGTAAGAGCAGAGTTGAGTCTACAATAAGATCAGAAACACTCTACGACGGGCAAACTGCCCCTTGCACACCATGGACAACAGTGCACCACTCCAATACCCCAACTTCAGGAACTCTAAGATTATAATCAATGAACTTGGGAGCCAGGAGTCACATGCCCAAGAGCCCCAAGGAGATCTCAATTGGCTGAAGCTGCTCTTGATGGTTCATGCTGAGAACCAGGTATGAATTCAGCTGATACTGGCTTTATCTTCCTTTCTACACAGTAGAGGTAAGGAAAGTTATCTGTTCTCAAAATGCTTTGCAAATTAAGGCTTTATTCAGCTGAAAAATATAATAAAAAGCAATTGAAATAAGAATCTAACTCAAGAGTCTTGGGCCCCACTGAGCAAGCGTACGTACCCAGATCAGCCTTATCTGCTCACTGCCTTCTCATGCCCAGATCCTGCCTTTATCCGCCAACTAAATGCCCACCAACAGGGGATGGTTAGATAAACAATGAAGCGTGGGTTTGGCAGAATACAGAAGCAGCCACTGAGATGAACACACTGGAATTACATTATCTTCACAGTGACCTTGAAAATGCAAGGTTAGAGCCATGCAGATTGGAATGCATTTGATGTCATGGGGATGCATCAAAAAGAACTGTGGACTGGGCCTGCGGTTGCATCTCTAGTGAATACATCAGCACACATACAGACTGCATGTGTGCTGCATTCACTGTAGGGGTTTCCCTGCCCTTGCAAGATTGCAAACAGAAGCAACCGGGACTTCTGCACTGCCACTAATATACTGTTTGTTTAAAATGTTCAAACAAACATGACATACCATCCTCATTTTCTGTGTGGAGTGTTGGCTGAGCATATCATATTCTCTACCACTAGCTGTCTTTTTCAGTATTTAAAAGAGAAAGAATTCTGGAGCCAGCAAGATGGCTCAGAGGGGAAAGGGACTTGCTGCCAAGCCTGAGGACCTGAGTTCAATTCCTGGAACCCATGCTAAGGGAGAGAGAACCAACTCCAAGAAAGCTGTCTCCTGACCTGCACATGCACACACAATGCCACACACACACACACACACACACACACACACACTGAATAGATAAATACAAAAAGTGAATCATTCTGCACAGGGTTTGTTTATAGCAAATTCCTCTTATTTTCATTAGAATGCAATGGTCTCTGCGGATGGAAGTCACAGCTTAACTTCATTGCGTATTCCAGGAGTCCTCACAAGATTTCCTATGTGTGAGGAACAACAGCTGGGAGTCAGGAGAATTCAGCGCCCTCAGTTCTCCCTAGTTACCTTCTTTGGGGGTATCTCCAACTCCTAGACAAGGGCAGTCCTGCAGGGCTCCACTCTTTCCTTGGTGGAGCGTGTGTGAGGAACTCTGGCCGGAAGAGGAGCGTGGCAAGGAGAGAATGACGGAGCCTCTGAGAGCCACTACCAGCCTCACAGTCTGCGTGTGCACCACCACCCTCTGAGGATGGCAAGGCATCCCATTCTCAGGGACAGTGGGCACCACACTCCTTGGCTTGGCATCTTGCTTCTCTGGAGGTGGGAATGCCATTTCCAAAGCTGATGCATTCTAAAGGGAAGCCTGTGGAGCTAGCACAGCCACACTTCACAGCCTCAGGGTTCGTTTTTTTTTCTCCTTAAAGAATGAAATCTAGGGTGGTCCCTGAAAAGAAATCTGAATGTCTCGGCAATTATCCCTTTCAAATTCCTTTTTCTATATATAAAACATTTCAATTGCCTTACAATTGAGTTATGTTTCCCACAAAATAATAGATATCTAAGTCTGCCAGCGGCAAGGCACATCTTATTAAAGTGAGTGTGAATTCATTAGCCCAGCCCTTGACTTAGGCTGGCAGCAAGCCTGACTTCCTAAGAAGCTCCCATGTCCACACCGCGTTATCGGAGTTCTTTCCTGATATTTGCATGATTAGTTAGGATGCTGAATGAGACTACCTAGAAATAGGATGGGTGGGGGCACTGTCAACGGAGCCTGATTTCTGATTTAACATCTGTTCTTCTCAGGGGTGCGTTAGTTGTGAAACAGAACATCCTGGGCTAGGAAGGTGACTCAGTGGGTTAAGGCGCTTGTCTCACAATCTTGAGCACTTACGTTCAGTTTCCCAGGATGCACATAAAAGCAGGACACGATGTAAGGATCTCCTGTTTCACTGACAGAGATATGGAGGATGGAGGCAGAACTGTGCACAAAAGCTTTTGCGCCATCTAACCTGGCAGCACAGTCTCAAAAAAGGCGGAAGGTGATGACTGACAGCTGACATTGTGCTCTCACTCCCCAAACTCAGGCCACAGCATAAACACACACACACTACCACCACCACCACCACCACCACCACACCACACCACACCACACCACACACCTCTGGTCCTGTTTCAGAGGTAAACTCTGAAAGGTAGCAGATTCAAACTCACAATTTTCCAGAAATGTTTTAGGATAGCATTATTGTACAGGCAACCAACACTGTCTGCTGACTACAATCTTGAATGGGGCCATATCTCACTGATAACTCTGAGGCTTATTAGATGGTCAGCAGGGAGTCATTATGTAAGAAGCACCACTTCTCACATATCATATCCCCTCTTTCCATACTCATGACAACTCCTAGAAACACGGTTCTCAAAGAATAACCCCCCCCGCCCAGAGGCAATCTCAGCCCCGTCCAGGAACTGGCTAGAATGCTGGTTCGGTGAGCTCATTCCAGACCTTCAAACACAACAGAAGTTCTGAGTACAGATCCAGAACCTTACCAAGTCCTTCCAGGTGTCTCAATACATGCTGTCATTTGAGAATGACCCAACTAGAAAGCAGGGGTCACTGTTACCACTTTATGACAAGTACTTGAGACCCAGAAAGGTAAAGTGATTGCCCATGTCCTGCAGGATACGAAGGAGACAGGATTTGAGCATGAACGCCATCACTCCCCAGTCCAGCCTTTAATCACAGTGCCACACTGCTCATTATGTGAGGAATGAAGCATGGATTACATCATCAAACATCAGGCAAAAACATGCAGAGTGGGTATCTGAATAATAATTCTAAATCTTAGCAGCTGAGCTATAATGATGAGCCACAAAGAATAATGACACTTCCCAGAAACATAAAATTTAACTTAAATGCCCATCATGATGGGTCAGTTAAATAAATTATACTACAGTAATATAACAAAATGGAATGTGGCTTTAAGAGTGATGATTGCCTGATCACCGATGACCTACAAAGATGCTTCCCATATAAGAAGAAAAGAAATTCAGACTCAGCTGGGGATCAGGAGCATCAATTTTCCCAAATCAGAACAAGCTGCTGAGGATGTGGGACATCAGATGATTTCACAAATTGTTGTGTGAATATAAATTGATGTCATTGTTTTTTAGAACAGTTTGGCAATGGATACTTGAAGATACCTACATCTTTGACCCCTCAAGTCCTACCTCTTAGAACCAACCCTAGACAATCAGTTGCATACAGGCAAAAAGAGACAGCTGAGCTTCTAATGGGAAAAAAAATCTGGAAACAAAACCTGAATTTTCACGAATGTAAAGAGTAAATAAATAAACAAATCATGGTGCATGAATATGGAGGAATGAGGAATAAATATTACAAAAAGTTTACCTGACACATAAATCATTAATAGATAGATAATAGACAGATAGACAGATAGATGATAAGCAGGCAGATGATAAGTAGATGGGAGATAGATAGATGATAGACAGATAGATGAACGATAGATAATAGGTAGGTAGACAGACAGAAGACTGATGTGAGAAGGAGATAAAGGTAAAGAGACAGAAAGGAATTCTCAAGTGGACGTTTTCAAGGTATGTTTTTGAGTAAAGAAAATGAAACCAAGCTGCAGAAAGCTCCTAAAATAAATCCTTAGTCAGCATCACAGCATTATTTGTGAGCACAACACTCGGGGGCTGACAGGAGGGTTGTGAGGTGGAGGCCAGCCTGGGCTACACAGCAAATTCCAAATAGTCATGGCTATATAATGAAATTCTGTCTAAAAGATAGCCTTACATTACTTATTATCTTTAAAGTGAGACAGGAAGAAAGGAAAAGACAAATGAGCATAAAATCAAAACAAACTCCCTCCAAGTAAATACATGCATTCTGTACATCATGTCTATACTTTTACCAGTGTCTATGAACGTAAATATTCATAGCAACAAAATTTTGCCCCATCTTTGTTAGACAATGAAAGAGCCCCTTCTTACTGGTGCAGAGTGTGATGAGGGGTCTCCGGCTTCTCTGCCTGCCCATAGCAGCTGGTCTTGGCCTCAGGGATATAGGAGAATTTCTCCAACATGGAAGATGCGGCAGTGGTTAGGATCCCAAGACCATCCCTCACTCTCGCCTCCAGGCTGTAGTCCCAGTCATCGTAGGAGACTGAAATGAGTCCTGATGGGAACTCTTTGGGGATGAGTTCTGTGTTCCCAGAGACCAAACTGGGGACAATCCAGAAGAAGTCATACCCAGTGAGGCCGAGGGAGCGAGCCTCACTCAGGATGAGGACAGCCTCATCTTTGGAACAGTAGAGTAAAATAACAGAAGAATGAATCTTCTTTAACTGGACCTGCGTCTTGGCATCCTCGAAGGAGGTGTCCAGTGTGATCACGTTCTGCATATCCCAACCCACGAAGCTGTTGTCCACTGTTGTCTTGATGAAGCTGATGAAGTCCCTGTAGCCAGGGAAGATGGTGGTCACCAGGGAGAAGACATGCCAGTCATAATCCTGCATGATCTTCAGCATAACCGTGGCTTGCTGCTGGATGGATGCTCCAAACTGGAAGAACGTGGACGTCGGATCCTGCCAACAGATCAGAAGACAGAAACATAGAGGGTGAGGCCAGAAACAGTTGTTAGGCAGTAATCTGTCTTTGTAGACCTAGAGATACCCTTTCTAGAAAACAGAGAAAAACACACTTCGTGAAGAAGACATGACTCAGCTGGTAAAGTGTTTGTCATGCAAGTCATGAATACCTGTGTTTGATCCCTGGGAACCACAGTTAAAAAGAGAGAGAGGCGGAAGCCTAGAGCTCACTGGCCAATGAGACAAGCTGATATGGCAAGTTACCAGCCAGAAAAACACTGCTTAAAAACAAGGTAGACAGCTCCTGAGGAACAATACCTAAGGCTGACCTCTAGTTTCCACATGCATACACACATACATATGTGCAAATGTGTGCATTGGCACACACATGTACACATGAACACACACACATGTGCACACACACACACAAATAATAAAAATAGACACTTCTGATCTGTGCCGGGCTCTGGAACATGCACAGAAGATGCAGACTTGAAAGGATTCATACCCAGAAGCCCAGAGCCAGCACAAGAAAGACTGTTTGCTGTTTTCTTCATCATCATCCACTCTCATTTTCCTCTGGCCTCCCCTTCCCCAACCATTTCTGTCCACACAATTTCAATGACACCAACTTGGTCTAGTCCTCAGGGCCGTGTCATGAAAATGAAGTCAACAGAGACAAAGGAGCCACAGAAGTACAGAAAGGTCCACAAGGACCCAACTGGAGCTCTTGGACTGTGTCATACCTGAAGCCATTTACCCCCAGAACACCAGCTAAATGAGCCACTTAGCTGCCACATTCACACAAGCTAGTGAAGCTTCTACTTAAGACTCTCGTTTATTATAATATAGACAGACATCTGTGTGCTCATCTACTCATTTGATCGGCAGACATTTGCAGACCACTTTGCAATGTGCTTTAGACCTTGGGAAATCATGACTAGCAGGACAGGCATGGCTGGATCTCTGCTGTCATAGGTGTAAGGGAAACCCTGGAAAAAGTAGTTATTGTGAACTGGAGACTGAGAGACCTGTGAACATGTAGAATTAAGGCAAGGGAGATGGAAAACAGGTAAGCATTGCATGGGGTATATTTTTTAGTATAATAGATAAAAGCACTTCGTTACATGAAGAAAAAGGATGAAATTGTATTGAGAAGCTTACAAGACTATATCCAAAGGCTTAGGGGCTCTTCCCATAAAGCCCTGGTAACTTGTATTGGGCTAAGGAGCCACTATGATCCTTACAACTGCACAAATATATGAGATGAGAATAAAGGTCCACTTGGCCACACAGGTGATTATAAGGCTGCCAGATTCATAACCCTCCATACTAATCCAGTTATCAATTTCCACAATGGTCTTATTTGAGAATGTTGGTGTTATTGACAGGGACACCAACACTCAAAGTGCCATGCAACAATTAAGTCTCCAAGCCTCAGAAGGTCCTGAGGATGCCACATGCCAGTCTCCCTTCCCATCTGCAGCCACAGCCCTCTTGGGATCATTTAAAACTAGTACATGGAGAATGCATCATCCGGGTCACTCTATTTAATGTGCTACAGAAATGACAACTGTTGGACACAGGGCATTCCTGGGGCTCACTGGCTAGTCAACTCAACCTATTGGTATCTCCAAATCCAAGGTAAATGGCTCCTGGGAACAATGCTGAGGTTTTCCTCTGACCTCTCTATGCATGTGCACATATGCACACCTGAACATACACATGCCACCCACATGGACACAAAAATGCCAGCTCAGGAAAACTATGGCCCTGTGTTATCACGAAGCAGGATATGACCAAGGCTAGGATATACATTTCTCCTAGGACTGAGAGAATTGCCAAGATGGCCTTACCCTATTACAACCACATGTTTTGTTTAGCGTCTTTTTGTTGTTGTTGTTGTTGTTTGTTTTTTATTTTCTAAGTGTTCAATGCTGCCTCAATTTAATAGTATTACTTATGGGGATTCCATTGTGTGTACGCTCGTGTGTGTGTGTGTGTGTGTGTGTGTGTGTGTGTGTGTGTATTACGTGGTTCCATGATTCCAGTCATGTCTTTCAGAGAAATACTTTTTAACCACGAATGCCATTTTTTTTTCTTGATCTCAGTGGCCAACAAGCAGCAATTCCTGGAACACTGCTCTTTCTGGAAGACATGGGTTTGGTGGATTACTTTGTACAGCATGGCCTGAAGGCAGAGAGAAAAAAATGGGAATAAATAAATGGTTTCTGAGCTCCTTCCAGCATTACAGTTCTATGAATTTTACCTAATTAAATCAATTAAAATGGGTAACAGATTTAAAGACTTGGGGAAATTATCTTTTTTCCCTATTGTAGCATTTGGAAGAATCCAATATTCTTCAATTGGTGGATTTTTTTTTTCCAATCACATCTCAACAAGACCGTGAGCTATTCAAGGACAGAGAAGCTGCTGTACTCATCCTCTGTCCCCACAGCTGGCCGGAGGCATGGCCCATGACACATCAGAGTGTGGAGAACAAGGACACTCATGGGCAGATGAGCGTGGACTTGCAGTCCCAGAAGAATGTCCTTGGGCGACACAGAATGCTCAGTGGGGATAATTCAGTGTCTGAGATTGTATGCTTTGTGGCTCCTGAATGTCAATCCAAAACAAAACCTTTAGCATCACCAGCCGCTCCCACATCCTCTGAACAAAGTCCCAAATATATACATATTTGTGAGCATGTACACATTTGTACATATGCATGCATTTGTGTGTACATGCATGTAAAGGCCAGAGGACAAACTTGGATGTCATTCCACAGGTACTATCTGCCTTATTTTTTCTAGCATTTATTTGTAATGGGTTAGTGGGTGGTAACATACAGGCCATAGTGCGTGTGTGGAGTTCAGGGGACAACTTGCGGTGTTCCTTCCTCCTGCCATGTGGGTCACAGGGATAGAGCAAAAGTCGTGAGGCTTGAGATCAAACACCTCTACTCCTTAGTCAATTTGTCAGGCCCTTGTTCTACTTTTCTTTTGGACAAGGACTCTCACTGACCTGAGACCTGTCAAGTAGGGAAATCGTGTTGGCCAGTGATTCCCAGGAATCTACCTGTGTCTGCCTGCCCAGTGATACGGTTACAAGGATGCACTATTATCATATCCAAATTTTCTTCTGCTGAACTCAGTTCTTTATGCTTTTAAGGAAAGATCTTTAATAACTGAGATAACACTTTAACCCACAAAAAAATAGCATGCATTTTCTTGGTAGGAGTAGAAACATAGAAAACTTATATGCTCCATAAGCTGTCTCAGAACTTCATTCAGTAACCGGAAAAGACAAGAACATATAGAGTCAAGCAGATGACACAGAGTCTAAAAGTAACTGCAGTAGTCAGCCCCCCACATCATCGGCACCTCCTGAGAAGGGACCTAAGTGTTGCAAACAGAACTACCGAAGAAATGCACTAATTCCCACTGAGGACATTGACACCAGAGCCACGCTGGGACTGCAGAAGGCAACTTGGCATCTTCCTGCACTGCACGCATGAGGAGTGGAGAAAGTGCCTGACATGATGCCAATGAGGGCACACGTGGGATCGCAATGGAGTCGTGGGAACATACTGGAGTCTTGGATGGTTGTTGTCCAGCTGGGAACAAATCACTGACGTTACCTCCTCTAAAGGTCAAGGGTTACTGCAGAAGAGGGACAGGGGAGAAGAAGTACACAGGAGCCAGAAGACAGGGGAAGGGCTGCAAAACATCATTCTCAACACTCAGTACAGTCCTGGAAATCAGTGACTTGTGATGGCAGTTACAACAGCTGTAGTTACCTGCACTGCACCCAAACAAGACTGACCCTATCAACAACGAGTCATGGAAAGGGGAAGCATTCTGGGGACCTATTCTTTTGAACTATTGGCTCTTAGCAAATTCTGGGAGGGCAAAACCACTGTCTTTAGCTGTGTACCCAACATTGAGGCAATTAGAGTCTAAACCCATGATTATCAAGATGACCGTAGTTAAACTCAGTGGTTCACAAAATAAAACAGACATGAGAGAGAGGTTTATGGGATGTGGGAAAGGTGAACAGGGATGGTACGGCAGTGGGGTGAGAGTGGTTAGCATGCGTGGCAGACATGTGTGAAATTGTTAAGCAAATAAGTCTTTGAGAAAACTAACATATGCACACATGTTTGAACAGCTAACCCAGATGGAAAGATGGGGACCAACATGCTAGATGGGTTGAAATTTGGGGTTCTGAAGGTTCCTTCCTCCATGTGCAGTGGGTTGTAGCATCGCCAAGCTGTCTGTGAGATGCTCCATGTGCAGAGGAGAGCTGTAGACTGATGTGGTCTTGTCTGGTACTCCCTAGATAGAAGAGGGTGTGCCTGAGGTGTAATATTCACGGAGAAAGATAATCGCACAGACAGCAGCTCACTAGCCCCGAGACACTGCAGCATGGGCTGCCTGTGAAAAGGTACATTCAGAACACTGGCCTGGCCAAACCTCCCCTCCCATCTTAGACACTTTAGCACAAACTTCTGTCTGGTCTTTAATTTTTTGTTAGGTTCTTAAAAGTGCCCCAAAGCTTGTGTGTTGAAAGCTTACTGCCAAACACAGTAGTGCTCAGAGTCGGGACCCTCAGGAGACAACTGAACTCACAGGGCTCTGATATCATGGGTGGATTTATCTATGGAATTTATAGCTTGCTGGGCTGTTGGAAGGTGCTGGAAACTGCAGGAGAGTCTAACTGCAGGAAGGAAGTCACTGGGCACATATCCTTTAGGGGTATATTTTGTCTCTGGCCTCCATGCCCCCTCTTTCCCTCTGCTTCCTAGATGCCAGGAGGTGAGCAGCTTTGTTCCACACATGCCCCCTGCTATGATATTTTTCTGCCTCAACTCAGGACCAGAAACAATGAATACAAGCAACCAGGGGTTAAAAATTCCAAACCATGAGTCCAGGTAAACCTTCACTCTTTCACGCTGCTTTCTCTCAGGGATCTGGTCACAGAAATAGGAAGCTGACCACCGCAGTCCCATTCATACCCTACCCCAATGGATGGACCATGTGCACCTTCTGGGGTCAGGCTGCCCGGTTACAGACTTACATGGATGCCCTTGGGAAAAACCCCTCAATCTTTCTAAGCCTTGCTTCCCTATCTGTATAATAGGTGTGGGCATAAAGATAACTAAAGGGGCTGGAGAGGTAGTTTGGGGTGTGAACTGCTTGTTGTGCAAGTGTAAGGATATAAGTTTGAATCCCTAGAGCCCGCATCAAGCCAAGACTACACATCTGTAATCTCTAGTTCTCCAGTGAGATGGGAGATGGAGGAGACAGGAGCATCCCTGGAATATGAGGGCTAGCTAGCCTGGCTGGTGCACTGAAGAACATGTTATCCTCTGTCTAGCAGGATGGAAAAAAAAAACATTAAAACTTGAGGTTATTCTCCGAGTCCATACCGACTGGGGCATGTGTGTGCTCCCACTCATACATACAAATATGTTCATATATTAGACACACACATAAACACACATATGTATGCACATTATCTATATGGAGAGAAGGGGAATCATAGTGAACATGCAGAACTGCTTACACTCTAGTGACTGTCAGCTGACGCCATTCTAAACATTTACAGAAGCTGGCCACCACACCCCTATGAACAGCCTGGCCCTAGGTGGACAGTAGTAAACCAGGGTTAAGCTCCATAAAAAAATGAAACAGACCCAGAGGGGCAGAGATTCTTCCAGGATGCCAAGCGATCCACTTCTGTGGTCATCATTGTCAACAGTGTCTCTTTACCACTGGGCTATAAGAATGAAGTGACCCCACTCTCGCACCACAGCAAACTACCCCATGCCGTGCTGGTTGAATACCACGTATTCAGCAAATAGGAGATTTCCCCAGGGTTCAGGACTCACTGTTATATCACAGCAAGAGACTGTTTTACCTGGACCCCAAATTGCTCTAGCTTTGGAGCACCCCATCAGCTCAGATTGTTTATAGTTCCACAGCAAGGCCGCCAACAATGGCCCCTATACTTCCTTAGGTACAAACTCCAGCATCCCTCTTTATTTGTACCAGTCAAGCTTCCAAGTAAGTGTGCTGTGCCTTCTGGGACATTGCAGCCCCAAGTTCCAATCCTGACCCTGTGATAACTGGCCATGACACTCTAGGAAAGCATTTAGTCGACCTGGGTTTGAGATTCTTTGTATACTTAACTGGATATAATCACAATGCCATAGGCAATGAAGAAGATGACCTGAGAGAAGAGTCCGAGATTCATCTCTCCCTGCCTCCCACAGTCTGGGTCAACCTCTTTGCTGCGTCCTATGGGGTGTATGGGAACTGCCAGAAACCTGCGGGCCTCTACCCTACCTCATAATCTGGGGCGTCCAGACCTATTGACGTCTATACTCAAAGCTAAACCACATTGCAAACAAGCCCATGCTCTCTGAGTTAGGAGCCCTCGTGAAGAGTGGGACAGGGATGGTCAGACCATTCTGTAGAGAGAAACCAATGCCAATGCCCTTCGCAGGCTACTCATCCATCACTCTGTTGATTGACACCTAGGCTGACTTCAAAGTGTGGCTGTTGGGACTCATGCAGCAATGGACACAGATGAGCAGATGTCCCTATCCTGGACTGACCTGGAGTCCTTGGGTATATTCCCAAGAATCTGCACCGCATTTCATTTCTGTTTGGTACCTTCAGCTCCGCCTTTGAAAAGCTAGGCAGGTAACCCTGTAGTAAACTTGATCTAACATGCATGATGCCCTGAGTTCAGTCCTCAGTACCACACACACACACACACACACACACACACACACACACACAAACACACACACACACACACACACACACACAGAGAGAGAGAGAGAGAGAGAGAGAGAGAGAGAGAGAGAGACAACTCTAGACAAAGACATTGTATATCCTCCGGAGAGACAGAAATGAGGAGACATTTGCAAAACAATTGCGGAATGAGGCTCCCCTTTAGCCTGGATTTTTGTCTATGGTGATTTTATGGACTGGCAGAAGGTGATGGGGAGTTTGGCTGCACGCCCAGGAGGCAGCAGATATGCCAAATGGCCCAGTCTTCCATGTTCCCACTTCCTGCCTTGATGGTAGAGGCGGTCCTTCTGCACTCAATCCCACCTCCGCCTGTCCTCTGTGGGCTCAGGAGAGCTGTCTCCGATCACCTCTGGAACTCTGGCACTGGGCTTCCCTAGCCTGTGCAGTCAGAGGAGGGATACAGATCTCACACGCCCACTGTGGTGCTGTGGCAAGAGCAGCTCTCCCCCCCAGCTCACGAACTGCAGAACAAACTGTTTCAAACATAGCAAGGGAGGCAGGCACATTCAGGGTGCTGAGTATCTGTTCTAAACAGTTTACATCCTGTGATGTGTGCGGTCTCATACCATCAGAGCTAAAGCATTATTTTTATTCTGTAATATTCCGGAGACCACTGAGTGCCCATGGAGACACTTGACTCCATAGGTCCAGGGATGATAACTAGGTGATTCAAATAACAACTTTCATTTCATTCCCGTACTCACCAAGGTCCATATATAACTTGATGGTTGATCTTAACTATGAAGGAGATGAGGGCACAATATCTACCAATAGTGCTTTCCATGAAGACACTGTGGTCAGGTGACTCTCCTAATATCCTCATGGTTCCATAATGACAATAGCGTGGTTGTTGCAAGATTCATCCAATGTTCCCTGTACACACACCAGTGACTCTCTTCCCTAGCTGCATACCACCATCACATATATAACTATCTTTCAAAAAATCTATGCTGCTGGCTCTGTACCAGTCTGACGGAGATGTAGTTCTATCCAGATAACCAGAATCACAAAGTCAATTCTTTTGTTTCAGCTCAATGGCAGGATGAGTTTTACTCAGCTGGCATATTTTCAGAGACTAGAACTATGTCTGACACACAAAAAGAGCCACATAAGTATTTGGTGAGGAAATGGGTGAGCCAGAAGCTTGCCCCCAGGAAGCATGGTGAATGGTCACTGCTGGTGACTCTACAGACATTTCCACACCTTTTCCTCTGCTGCTTGACAGGGTGGGCATGGCTAGTAAAGAAAACCCTTCCATCCTGGCAGCAAAGATGCAGAAAAGCAGCATGGGAAGCTGTTTTTTTTTCCTACATGGGAACTGTCCCAGTGAGCCCTGATGCACTTTTCACTATTCTCCTAAGGGATCAGTTGAGGTTTTCAACCAATTTTCTCTCCATTCCTGTTGAGTAGAAGGAACAAAATCAAGATCCCACTCAACATTGACATTTTATCTGCAGTGGGCAGTGGTTGATCAAACACACACAGCATGTCCAAGTGCTGAGAATAATCACTGCCAAAGCTCAGGAAACATTTCAGGAAGGGCAAAAATAATGCAAGAGCTGGAAGACATAGAAAAACACTGTCCTCTGGACATGTGACAACCATTACACTCATGAACTCAGAGCAGCTGTGGCTAACTCTATGAGATCAAGCTAGCCAAAACTCCAGCACAGATGAGGTGTGGTCTCCAGGCCTGCCCCTTGCCAAAGAGCTATTATTGGCAAATGTCTGCTGCTGGGGGCGGGGCATTCTTTCCCGAGGGTGTGGCCACTGGTAGGTTTCCCATGCTGTAGTGGATGGCCTCATATCTGTTCACATATGGGCAGCACTGATTTGACTTAGTAAAACAGCAAAAGAAAAAGAAGGGAGGAGGAGGGAGAAGAAGGAGGAAAGGGTGAGGGGGGAAGAGAAAGAGAAGAGGAAGAAGAGGAAGGGGAAGAATTGGAAGGGAAGAAGGCAAGAAGTTAAAGGAGGAGACATACAAAGGGGATATGGAGGGAATTAGAAGGAGAAATAGGAAGCATTTATGATATTTTATTGTATGCATACATGAAATTTTCGAAGAACAGAATAAGGGTATCAAACTCGATTAGCCTGAGGGCTCAGATAAGAGCATGGACCATGCATCTCGGATGAAGGAGTTCCATTAGAGAACTGGATTACCTTCTAGCCTCCTCCTCCTCCATCACATCTTCCCTTCCATCCCCTCTTCCTCCTCACCATCACCACCAGCCAATATCCAACACAGAGCACAGAGTAACGACAATGGGAAGTGTGGCTGCTATCCCTACATCCCAGGCTTTCAAACAGAGGCTCAGAACTTGAGTTTTCTAAAATTTATATAAAGGAGTGCGTGGCAGAGCCAGGGGTCAAAAGCAGGCAGTCTCAATTCAGCATCTAGAGGTTTAGCTACCTTGAAACACTGCTTCCTCCCAGGTATCAGAACAGAAAGGTGTGCACACTCACTATTGAGGCACCCAGCCAGCAAGAAAGATTCCCAAGACATTGGGAAAGTGGCAATTATATATCATTTAATTGTCCAATGATTCAAGGAGGAAACTGAGGAATGAAATCACATCAGAGCGTCATATACTAAAATCATATCAATCCCACCATCTCAGCTGCAGTATTCCATTTCAAATCACTCTGACTCACTAGACCATCTTATCACCTGAATTCTGCCCTCCAGTTCTGTCCTGTTAGGAAGGATGTCCTTCCCACACTGACTTCTGAGCCAATCAGCACCCAAGTGAGAGGCAGCTGTTGTTTCATCAACCCATGGGTTTATTTCTTTGTCCTCTCCTGTTTGTACCTGGCTGTGTTCAGATACTGGATGGTTCACTGCCAAACCAGAGTGGTGACCTCTGCCTGGAATTCTACCAAGCCTTTCTCCGCTCACCATCCTCCACCTGCTCCTGGAGCTGGCCTTCTAAAGTGCATATTAGAGCATGGCTCCCTTCCTACTCCCTTTAAAATGAAACAAGACTGTACCTCCAAGCAGCCCCATTGCAAGCTGTCTGGGATTCAACATCTATTGAAATGTCTGAGGGGACTGGGGACAAGATGAGTGTCTGACACATTGATTATGAACACAAGAAACATGTGGCCAACTTTGGGATAACAAGCACATGGCACCATGCCTGCCTGTCTTCCGTGGGTTCTGGAAACTGAACACAGGCCCTCATGGTTGCACAGCAGGCCTTTAACAACTGAGCCCACCCCCATCCCCACCCCCACAAGCATTCTTGTTCAATAATCTACACCATATTCCTCTGTGCTCATCTTTCTCTTCAAATCAGAACTTTCATTTTTCCCTTTATTGTTCTGCT
Source organism: Arvicola amphibius (assembly GCF_903992535.2). NCBI lineage: Eukaryota > Metazoa > Chordata > Mammalia > Rodentia > Cricetidae > Arvicola > Arvicola amphibius. The sequence goes on from NC_052050.1 coordinate 98,145,365, forward strand.
TTATTGAGGAATAATTAACAAATAGAAGTTGTATCTATCCAAGGTGCACGAAATATTGTTTTGATATGTGTGTACACTGTGAAATGATTACCATAATCAAGCTAATTAACACATCCATCTCCTCACAGTTACCTTCTGTGTATAAGAGATGAGAATATTTGAGATCTACCCTCAGCAAATTTCAAGTACGCAGTACATTATTAGTAACTATGCTCACATTAGGTCTACTAGCACTTGCTGATTTTACAAATTTAAATGTGTACTATGTGACTGACATCTCCTAACTCCTCCTGTCCCCCAGCCCTGGCAACCACCATTCTATTCTATTTCTCTGAGATAAGCTTTTTATGTCCCACATGTAAGTGAAATCATGCAGCATTTATCTTTGTCTCTGGCTTATTATATCTTCCAGGTTAATCTATGTTGTCACAAATAGCAGGATTTTCTCTCTTAATAGAACATTATATAAACACATATACCTATACATATGCAACCAACCCTCTGTGCACATCCATAGACTCAACCAACCATGGTCTGAAAATATTTCAGAGTGGCATCTTTATTGGGCAATGGGCCTTGTCTTGCCATTGTTCTCTCGGCAGTTCAAGATAGCAACAGTTCGCAAAGGAGGTGCATTGTAGCAGGTATTATAAGTAGTAGGTAGTGTCTATTCAAATTGCCTGCAATACACACCCTTTTTAAGTAAGGGACCAGAGCATCTGTGCATTCTGAGGTCTGGATGAGGGTTCTACAAGCAATCCCTTGAGGAAACCAAGGAGTATACAGTGGTTCTCAACCTGGGGTGTTGACTCCTTCAAGGGTCACATATCAGATATCTTGCCTATTAAAAGTTTGCATTACAATTCACAACAGTTCCAAAATTACAAGTATGAAGTAGCAATAAAATAATTTTATGGGCAGGTATCATTACAACATGAGGAACTGTACCAAAGGGTCACAATATTGGGAAGGCTGAGAAGAACCACGGGACTAGCAGCCTTTCAAGGTAGTAACTTTGCTTCCTTTGAATGCACACCAGGTGAGATGGCTGACCATAAGGAGGAGTTAAATGTGCAGCTTCTGGCGAGCACTGAGTTCCAAGCTAGAGTAGCTATGTTGAGTGCCTGAGTTGCTCCAAGACAGGGACAAGAAGAACATGACCTTTACTCATGGTTTGTTCCCTGGGCTCTAGACTGAGGGTCAGGATATGCTCAGAGTAAGATAATTGCCACCTCCACTTAGCAAGCCCACAGCCTCCGCCTAGGGTGGGCTCTCTGGACAGAACTCAGCACGTGAATATTTAAATTTAAATAAGGAACTTTATCTTGACTTAAGTCACCCTCCTTGTAGCCTCGACCTCAAAAGCCAATGTTTCCTTGCCCATGCTGCCTCACCCCTAAGGACAGTATGAGATGGATCTCAGAAACATTGATTCCTTCAGGCAATACAACAGGATCCAGGTTTGAAAAGCTAACCAGAGGCTTCAGCATCTCACCCTTGCTGTGCATCTCAGGAAGTCCCGGCAGCCATCTGACCACCCTACACTACCCTGAAAGAAACCAATACAGGCATGGAAAAGCTGGGAAATGCCAGCTGCTACATCTTGATCCCCCTGTTGAGCAACTTGGTCAAGTCAACATGCTCCTGCTATCAGACGTATGGCTGACTAACTCATAAGTCATTGGCACAGCCATTATCCATTCTTTGCATCCAAAATGCAGTCCTGTGTCACAGAGAGTAGAAATATCCTCATGGCCCCTGTGTTACAGATTTAAAAACTATAGCTCAGAGAATGTGAGTAGCCCCAAACTATACATTCAGAACACAGCAGAGACGGGAAGCAAAATCAGAACATCAGAATTAGCTCCACACCGAACTTCCTTGAAATCCAGATGTCCACTGAGGGAGCCCAGAATATGCCTCAGAAGACTGAGGTAGCACTAGGTTCAGCTTTGCCATTTGTCAACTAAGGAAACTGAGAGTCCAGAACCTAGATGACTTACTCTAAATTTCATATCAGTCAATGGTATAGGAAAGTATAATTTTCGGACCCCATGCTTGGCACTTTCATAACTGTGCCAGGACATCATCCCATAGAGAATACATAGCAGAGAACCTACAAAGAGCTGGGGGATGGGGCTAACGGAGGACATGAGTGGGGCTAGCAGCCTGTTTAACCCTTTTTATTTTCATATCTGAAAACATGAGAAGAAAAATAATAATCACCCAGGCTGCAGAGATGGCCCAGTGGGTAAGGGCACATGATGTACAACCACGAGGACCTGAGTTCAGACCCTCAGCACCCATGTAGAATATTACAGGCATAGCCACACACTCCTGAAGCTCCAGCACTGGAGGAAGACGAATGGAGACAGAAGGATAACACTGGCACGGCCAGCCAGCCTAGCAGCAAAACAGAGCACCACGGTCAGTGGCAGAGAGTGACAGAGGAGGACACCAGACACCCTACTCCGTGCACACACACACACACACACACACACACACACACACACACAGAGGCTGTCACCCAGAAAGCACTGTACATGTTGTGAGAGACAATGCATGGGAAGGTCAGCCAAGTTTGGCTGTATCAACAGTGGGAGGATAGCAGCTTTGACAGGCTTTGAAATCCACATATATCACCTACTTCTTATGTCTCTGCTTCCCACTTATTCTCCACTGAATTCCCAGACTTTCTGTCTTTAGCCCCACACCTAAGCCCTGGTTCACCAGTGGTCACCATGTGTAGACTAAGAATTCTTGAGGGCCAGCACCATCTACCTGGAGCTCTCCTGTGCACCTTGCAGATCCTTAGGCAGATGTTTTGGGTGTCTCCGCAGCTGCCGGGATAGGCAGGGATCCAGATGTCACTTATCTAAGCAGATGTGCCAGGTCTACTGTGCTGGGAGGAAGCTCTCATCCACGGGTTGCCTGCCTTTCACTCACCAGGCACCAAGGACTCCTGCTAAATGCCAAGTGATTTCCCAGGATAGGTAATCTGGGGGAAAGGCTCCTGTTGTGGATTGTACCTCATGATAGGAGACAGACAAGAAGGAAGTAAATCTATGAGTGGGGTAATTTCAAAGAAATCAAATATCATAGTCCAGTTATGGATTTCAATGGAGACACTTTGGTTATCCATCAGGATACTGAAATAGACCAAAAGGAAACGATGGGGATAGGAGGATGGCATAAAAAAAACTAGGCGTGATCCTAGTACCCATGGGAAAAGTCATGCATGGCAGCATGCCTATAAACCCTATGCTCAGGGCAAGAGGGGGTGACAGGAGGATCCCTTACTGGCCAGCCAGTCTAGCCAACTGGTGACCTCCAGGGTCAGCAGCAGAGACTGGATAAAAAATTAAAAGGTGAAAAGAGACTAAAGAGCACACCTGACATGGACCTCTGACCCCCACACACACAGGTACATACACTTGCACACACATACACATACAGAAACGCATATGCAAACATACAATCCTCGCATAGACATCAAAAAAATAAATAAGATAAAAGGAAATGTAGGAGGAACCAGTCATACAAAATTTAGGGTTGGGCAGGGAATCGTGGGAAGGTCAGAGCAATTGAAATTTAATAAGCAAGAGAGATTGGTGAGAGACGAGCTAGGGTTGTGCACAGAGGGCTCCCACTGGAGAATGGGACTTGCTCTGCATCAATCCCTTAGGTAGATGACACTGGCAGGAGCTCCTCTACTTAGGTGCCATAGGTACCTGGGAGGGATGCCTGGACTCCTGGCCTATTTTTCCCTGGAGTTCTGACATAGGCACTCAACATAGAGAGACGCCAAGCAAACAGCTGCATGCTATGTCCTTCCATCAACGGGTACCCAGATCTCAGCCATGGCTCAAACTTCCAGGTCTTCTGAGGATTCTGGACCTTTCTCTAACAGGTCATCCAGACACTTCCAGAGCTTTCTGTGAGGGACATCAGGTGGCACACACTGGTAACCCTAGAGCCTACACTGGGGAGGCAGAGGCAGTGGCTGGTCTAGCAAATTCCAGACAGTCAAGGTTATAAAATGAGACCATGCATAATAAAAGAAAAAATGAAGACTATATCCATGCCTGGAGAGGTGACTGCTTGAATTCTGGTGCAACTCACTTAGGAAAGTCCAATATAATCTATATTAGTCAGAGCCATGGCCATGCTGCTCTTGGACCCCACCACGCTTGCTAGACCATTAGCAGGCAGACATGAAGGGCTGAGAGGCAAGCCCTTGTTTCTGAATAAGGACAAAGCAAAGGCTCATGCTGACTTCATCTATGCTCTGACAAGCTGCAGGTATGCCTCTGACCCCAATCCTCCAAGCAGGGCCACTAACAATTATGGAAGTCTGCAGTGAGGTTTTTGGAAAACCTTGCTCCCGCAAAAGCCAGGGAGAGATTCTATCTGCTCAGAAGTCACTGGGTCAAGGGTCTGGGGAGTTGAGAAATTGAAGCTTCCAGGAGCATCTTTGTTTGGCCACTTCTGGCTGTGACTTCTCTGAAGCCATGTGTCTGGGATACATCTTATGGGCCATATGACAAACAGCTGCCATTCTGACAACTAAGGATTCATTATTCCTTTACTGATAGTAGTGAATTTTCTCAGAAATCCAACATTTCCCCTTTCCTAGACAATTCAATGGGCTCATTTAATTCCCATAGTGTCCACACAATTAATTTTAGGACAAAACTTGTCCTAAACCAGTCTAGACCGAGTGACTCTCAAGGTTTGCAGAGTAAAAACTGCAGGTTCTTTTACTTCAACCTGGAAGATTCTTCAGCCAAAATTTCTGGCAGCCATCAAAACTCCTACCCTACACTAAATTGAGAAAGAAAACCAATGGAGGCATAGTTAAGCTGAAAAACCTGAGAGTTACCAAGCACTGATATCCTTCTTGAGCACCTTGGTCAAGCCACACCTGAAGCAGGCACAGCCTCGTCAGATGCGTGCCTTAATTCGTTATCTTTTTTTTTTCTTAAAGCCAATTGGAACTAGCTTTTCTGACCCTTATACCAGAAGATTCCCGATGTCACTTTGAGTAGAGAAAAAAGCAGAGAATAATCTAATGGTCTCCACTCATCTTGATGAACTGGGATCAGAAGAACTCAAACCAGCCTATTGCCTCTGCCATCTTCACTGTCCTTGTCCATGCTCTTCCCCCAGAGACACCTGCTGCCTCCACTCACCTCCCTCCCCGCCTCATGAGCTCTCCATCCCTCTTTTCTTTCTCTGTTTTCCTGTGATACATTGCTGAGTTTGGCTCTTCTCAGACAGCCTGACAGCCACAGCTGCTGCAACCTAGACGTGAGACTTGACAAGTTGCCACCAATAATAATGGCTTGTCATTAAGCCACTACACTGAGGAGACACAAACAAGTTGTGTGTTCATTAAGACATCATCCTGGGCTGTGAAAAGGAGGCAACTTTAGTTTGGGAAAAACATCATCCCAGGCTTTCCCATAAGTCCTCGTGGTAAACAGTAGAGTAAAATGACCTCTTCAGAAATGCCCCCTGGTCTTTGAAATGTCTATGAAGCACCCTGAGACCCTGGCCTCCAGGGGAAATTGCCCCTGCTCCATGAGTACACATGAGTTCATGTGGCGGGCGCATGAATATGAGGGCCTTTGCTGAGTGAGGCTGCTGTCTTCCTCAGCCACTCCACCTTACTCTTTAACAGGGTCTCTCACTGGAACTCACTGATCCAGCTGGATCACCTGACCCATGAGCCCCAGAGAGCCTTCCTATCTAAGCCTCCCAGCACTGTACATATTACAGATGTGCACAGCCACATGTGGGTTTCCTGTGGATTCTGGGGATCAGCCTTTGCTCTTCATTCTTGCCTAGCTAGTATTTCCATCTTCCCACCCCAGGTTCATGGTTGCAAAGGCACAGATGGTATCAGCTAGAGCGCACCTCCGACTGGTGCCTCAGCCTTGGACAGACATCCTTATCACTCCGAGGCTGTCCTCACTTTAGAAAGGTTGTTGTGATTGGAAGAATGCACGCATGCACTGCTGCTCATACACCGAATGCGTCGTTAACGGAAAGTGTCGTTAATGAGAGTTGTTATTGTTATGGCTGTGGAATCACGAAAGAATCAACCACAATGATGACAGAAAACCCAAAGGGGACAACCCACCAGAATAGCAACACAGCATATAAAAACAAAGTCTCCTGGTGACTCTTTCCTATGTGTCCTCACTGACACAAATGGCACATTTGCATGTGCCAGGACTGTGCATTGGGCACATTCCCACCTCCCAGGATCCCTTTTTGCACCCAGCCAATTGAAAATAACTGGCTAAGCCACTAGGAAATATTCAAACATGTTTAATGTTCACTCTGACTTTGGGGGAACGTATTCCATCCCCAGGTTCAGTTAAGGAAGAGAAGGGGCAGCTTCCTGACTTTAAGGAGCATAGGAATCATTTGCAGGAGTCTTGTTAAAATGCAATTCAGCAAACTGGACTGACGCATTGCTAACAAACTTCCCAGTGATGCCAATGCTGCCGGTCCACAGTCCTGCTGTGAGCTGTAGAGGTTAAGTCACAAGTCCAAGGTCACACAGCTAGTGTCTGTCTGCGTGGAGGTTCAGACCTGCAGGTTTTAGTGTGAATATGACGGGGCCATGGCACTGGCTGAGCTCTGTCTCCACCAGGGAGAAGAACAACATGACACACAAAGGCATCCACTGCCTGGCATCCTCACCCTGTGTTTCCGCCAGGCACTCCCAGCTAAGACAGTCGCATGTCACAGCCTGTCAGTCCGCATCGTCGCATCCAACAAAGCTGGTTGGGGAGAAGCTGTGATTTAGAACCTGCTGCGTGGGAGGGAAGGAAGAGAGGCCACCCTGGAAGCATCCCACTCCTGAAAGAGCTGGAACCACTCAGCATAGAAAGAGCCCAGAGAGGTAACTGCCAGTTATCCAGGGACTCACCACATCTGCCCTTTAGCCCCCAGATAATACAGCTGCCTTCTGGAGCAGTTCCTGCTGCAAAAGATGTTCAGGCAAAATGGACTTAATGGTATCCTGGTTGTCCAAAGGGTGTAGGAGCCTCCATTAAATGGTGATGAGCCCTAGCTCTGTGAACTACTAAACAAGGGACCTATGCATGAGCCTGATCAGCAAATGACAAGCGGATGCCACCTCCTCTCTCCCTCCCACCCCATAGTGCTCCCAGAACACACTGTCCAGGCCTCTATTGTTGAGCTTGTATTTTAAGTGTCTATTTAAATATCTGTTTCTATGCGACCAGATTAATGTCAATTCATTTCCGCAGCAACAATTCCCGGCCCTACTCCTGGTACATGGTGAAACTCAGAACATTTTAGCCGAAGAGACAAGTAAATGGATAGGTGAACGGAAGGATGCAGAGATGTAGAGATGAATGGACTTGTGGATGAATGGATATATCCTGAAATGGAAGGATGCAGAGAGGGATGGATAGACAAGTGCATGGGTGAATGTATGTACACAGGGATGGGCATATAAAGGAATTGAAAATGAATATATGGGGGGATTCAGGGGTGGATGGATGCATGCATGGATTAATGCACAGGTGAATATATATAAGGATTAATGTAGATGCATGCATGCATGAATGTGTGGATAAATGCAAAAATGAATCAATAAATGGATGGGTATAGAATGGATACAGGGATAGATGATCACATACACAAAGGGACCTATGTATAGAGGGGTAGATAGATGAATGAATTAATAATTGATAGATAGACAGTGGAGATGTATGAATGGCATGGATGGGTAAATGAATAGAGTGATAAATGAATCAAGATATTAATAATGAGTGGATCCAGGGATTGAAAAATAAAATGGGTAGTTGAATAAATGGATGGATAGATACATAATAGACTGAAGGATGGGTGGATGGATACTGTGATGGATGGATAGATAGTGAACAATGGGTACAATGATTAATGGGATAAGGCACATGGGTGAACAGAGAGAGACAGAGGAATGCATTATGGGTGGATGCATACAATGATAAAGGGGTATGTGGATGGATTAATGAATTAATGAAGCTGTGGGTGTGAGAAAGTGAAATAATAATGGACATTCAGCAGGAGAAACAGAGTGGCGAAGCTAGGGGTGCATCAGGAGGGTTGGGGATGGGTGTGATGAGAGCCGCAGGGAGGGGAGGTGGTGAGAGGCAGAGCTGAGGCGCTGAAATATGGGCCTCTCTTGCAAATCCTCAGGGCCCGAGAGCAAGCAGTGAATGCCCATGGAAACACAGGCATGTCTTTGTCATCTTCAGGGGTCAGACACCTTCAAACAAAGAGGAACACTTGTCCATCCGAACCCAGAAATGTATTTCAGGGGGAAAAGTGTCCTGGTTGCTGTCAGAGCTGACCCTCAGCCCTCCTTAGCACAGGGACCGCATGTGAGCCATGCTGCTCTCTAGCTCACAACCAGGCCACACCACCTTCTCTTCTTCCCTTCAGTGACAGCAGCCAAACACGCGTCACCGGCACTGTGTGATGCCATTGAAACCACACGTCCTGAACAGGCGGATTCATGGGACAGAAAGGAGATTAGTGGGAGCCTGGGACTCTAATTGCTTTCAAGAACAAAGACTACGCCCAGGGGATTTTAGCCATCCAATGGGGTTCTGGGGTGACACTGAGTCCTATTCTTGGTTCTTCCCCATACTACATCTATGAACTTGATAAAGTGGTCCAGTCTCATTAAGCTACGATTTCTTCTGCTAGACGACAGGGAAACCACCACCACTGATATCCGTGTGATAATGAACACGGGTGAGCTTATGTCCACTGCTTCTGACTATGTGTATGTATTGTGTCAATCACTTCCTCTACATTGTCTCATGAATCCTAGTACATCCCTCTAGTAGTTGCTTTTCTCATCATTGTGACAAAAAAGCAGCATGGGGTGGCGTGGGGATCCAGCCCTCATCACATACGTACCCCATGAAGGAGGTCATATTAATAACAAAACACATTTGTTTGAATGCCGCTGTATTCCGAAGCTTTTGCTTGCCCTGGCGTGACACACACTTCCCATTTATCCATTTAATTTGTTTCTTTCATATCTTGGCCCATTAATGGCTCCCAGAGCTTATACTCACATAGCACCTGGAGATCGCCCTTCCAAAGCAGCGTTTCTGGCCGTTGCCAGCTTCTTCCTCTATAAGGCATGCATCCACAGAAGAAAAATGAAGCCTGAATGCACGCCAGCAAATTTAGCAACCTTTTACTTGAGCAGAATATTCTGCTTGCTACTCACTTTTCCACTGATGCTAACAAATCACACATCTCCTATGTAGATTGAGGACCTTATAGCATCAGATTTATGCATCTCTCCTACACACCCTTGGGACCCGCAGACCAAATATAGGCCATTATCATTTATTTAATGCACATTTATTTAAATATGCACATGGGGATAAGTGTGCATATCCCCATGTGCATATTTAGGTGCAGCATATGCGTGTGCATCCCTACATTCACGTGAAAAGCTAATACTGTTGGCTCCCTCTAGTAACCCAGGCCACTCATCTGAGCCCCTCTTGATGATCACAAAAAGGGAAATTGTGACCAGTGTTCACAACCACATTAAATTCCGAGTACAGACGGAATCAGTAGCATGAACAAAGGTAGGAAGGGAAGGGTTTTAACAGAAAAATGGAGGGTTTGAGTGTCTTTCTGAGAAGTGATATAAAAGGGGAAATTGGATGCTGGTCTCTGTAAAGGGTTCCAAATTACTGTTTGAAAAAAGAAAAACAAAATCAATGGTGGTCCATTTATATCTGTGCTCAGCCCTGAGGCTTCATGCTGACAGTCACACTCACAGATAGCATCAGACAAGAGTCAATCAGCAAGCACCCCCCACACCCCACACTGTACCCTCCCCCTCACCTCAGGCTGGAAAGTGTCCCTTTAGTAAGCAGAAGGTTCAGAGGCTGTAGGAGTCCTAACAGAAACCGGGGGATGCCCCAACTCTTAGCAAGGCCCCGTTCTCAGCTGCTGCAGCTGCTGTGGTAGAACACCCTGGCCAAGGCAACTTAGAGGAGAAAGGGCTTATTTGGGCTCACAGTTTGAACACAGTTCATTGTGTTGGGGAAGTCAGAGAAGCAGGGGCTTGAACCAGATGGTCCCCTGGCACCCTGTCAAGAAGCAGAGAGCAATGCATGCATGTTAGTGTTTAACGCTATTCACTCTATGCTGCTCAGGATCCCCTGACCACAGGGGATTTGACCACAGGTAAAATGCTCCCAACAACAATTAACAGAATCAAAATAATTTCCCAGAACCTTGCTCAGAGACCCCTCCTCCAGACTATTCCAGATCCTGTCAGGTTTACAAGTAAAATTAGCCATTACAACAGATACTACAGATTTTATAACAGTCATGGGAAATCACTAGAAAACTCTCTTTCTTCCCATGTTATATATGAGAAGATTGAGCCAAAGGCTGAGACCTTCCTGGCCTCTAGTTTCGCACAAGAGAGAAGCCACGGAGCATAGCCACACTTGGCATCGTCTGGGAATGCTGAGAACTATAGTCAAAGAAAACTGTGTATGCTGAAGACAAGGGATCCTGAGCTGCTTCTGAACAGAAAGCAGCCAGACAAATGCTAGAACATTCTGGAGATAGCAGAGGTCGTTGTACAAAGATGCAGAGAAATGAAGATCAAGTGCACACTGGGGATGGCAAGCAAAGCAGGAAGGAGCACAGAGTGAGGACACCAGGGCAGGTCCATGTTCAGCCGGCTCACACTGTAGACCTTGAAATAGGTTCTATGACCCACATATACTGCGTTATAAGTGCATTCTTCTCCCCAAATGACAAATACGGCATGTTCTCTCTCTTAAGTGGAACCTAAGTTATGCATAGACAGACAGACACATAGGTAGGTATCATATGTATACATGCATAGACATACACATAGGTAGGTATCATTTGTATACATGCAAAGACAGACACACAGATATGTATCATATGTATACATGCACAGACAGACACAGATAGGTATTATATGTATACATGCATGCACACAGTTATGTGAAAGCAGAAAGGAGACTGACTATTTGGGAAGAGAATGGTGAGAAGTATGGGGGTAAGAGGAGAGGATGATAGAAGTGGATTTTGTTAAAATACATGACATCCTTCAACAAAAATAACATTATGAAACAAGTATATTTGTTAAATATATTTAATTATATATTAGCATGTATAGATCTGCTAATGAAAAGCATTGAAGGAAATTGGTGGGGCTAGACAGATGGTTCGGCAATTAAAAGTGCTGCTGCTCTTCCAGAGAACCTAACTCTGTTCCCAACACCCATGTCAGGACAGCGTACAACAGTCTGTGATTGTAACTCCAACGAATCCAGCACCGTCTGCTGGCCTCTGGGAGCACCTGCACATACGTGGAAAATAGGCACCAATGAGCACATATTTATTAAATAATTAAGCCTTTAAAAATTTTAAGAAATTGGTTGCATGAACGATACCACCCTTAATTCTTGCATGGTTTCTGTGGTTTCCTTGTGCCCTTTCCTGCCCGAGTGCTGTGTTACCTGCGTGACAGGATATAAGCACCAGAGGTCAGAGGTGGTTTTGTTTGTTCATTGACATATTGCAAGCATGTGTAACAGAGCCTAGAACAGACAGAAACTCAATATTTGTATTCATAGAACCTAATTGAAGACATTTAAATTGGTCTTGGAAGAAAGGGACAAACCGGCTACAAAATGAGGGTATTTATTTACAAAATAAAGAGACCCAGAGCAGCGAAGTAAAAAGGTGTTCGTGTTTGCTAGGCTTGGTGAGGAGCGTCCACTAAAGAATTCTAAGAGGTGGCATGGGATCGGATTGCTGCCCTAGAGAAGCATCGTTCAGCCTAGCCTATAAAGGACATAGTGGTCAATAGATGAGCAGTCCAAGAAGACACTGAGCCAATTATGGGGAAGAAAAGATCTGAACTAGGAAAGTGCCAGAACAGCGGAAGAGAACAAAAGTCTACTGGATGTTCAGGAAGTCAATTCAACTGGCCCTGGCAGCCAAATGATAGGACAGGCTGTGGTACTGGGTGTGGAGAAGCAGGGGAAGCCCCAGGGGACAGGAAATGGAGGTGTTGCTTACAAAGCAAGCTGGGCTTTCTTTCTCACAGCTATCCCTGGAAAGCAGCAGCATGGTTGACCTACAGATCATGAATGTTTACTGTGAATGCATAAACAAGGGCCAGGAAAACAGGAAGGAAATGCGGTGTGCAAGGAGCTCGGAGGCTATAAGCTCACCAGCCCTCACGTCAGGAGCATTAAAAACACACGGCGGAGGCCAGGTTAGCAATGTCAGCTGCAGTCTGAGAGAAAGAGGGCTCTAGCGACATCTCATAACATGGGAGGGATGAGGAGAGTCTGGGAACAGTGGAAGAGCCATTAGAAAATGCAGTCAGCACCAGGAGAGAATTCATGTAAGGAGAAAGCAGGCGCCAAGAAGGGACAGGAGAGAGAGCAGAGAAGAGTCATGGCTCGGAAGCTAAGGGAGTAAGGAGAAGCAGTCCTGCACCCAGGAAGATGGAGGCTGGATGGCACTGCTGTATAGCACAGAGGAGCAGAACAGTCCCTGCCAAGTCTGTAGTGAGCAAACGCGGAAGCCAGACCATGGCACTGCATAGACGCACCAGAGAAACAAGTCAGACACATGGTAACCACCATAGGCTTCTCAGACCTGAGGGTATTTTAGAAATAGAGAAGACTGCTTCTGAAGATGGAGATCAGAAAGCTCCCCATGCCTCCCATCCTTCCCAAGCCTCTAGGTCTCTTCATCTTTTCTCCTAAGCTTGACACTGGGTGTCCTCAGCGGCCCCATGCATGCGAAAGGAAGACAGTGAATGCATTTCCCTTCTCGTTAATTCCTAATTCATGCTTTCAGGGCAGCTTCACTACTGAAGTTCCCTGAGCTCGTTTTTTCTTTTCAAGGAAAACATAAAAACTATTTGTGCCTTGTTTCTTAGAGAACGGGGAGGAAGCAAAGGTTGAATTGCACGAGAGGTAGATGAGGAGCAGCAGAGGAGGTGCTCCGTAGTCGCAATGGTGGCTCTGCCCGACTCACATACATTCTTTCATATTCTACAGACATCTTCTGGAGGGTTAGTTCCAGAACTCTTAAAGTTGGGGAAGGCAGAAAACAGCTCATTACAAACCGGACACCATGGTTGTTTGCTTATAAACAAACAGAGGTGCCTCCATTTCTCATTTCTAAAGCTCACGTGAGATGCCCAGCATGCAGCCTTGGCCTCTCTCCATCTTTTTAACCCCTGGCCAAGCAAATATTCAGACCATGAATAATAAAAAGATAGTTCATCAGCACACGAAAGAAGTTTGGGTTTGAATGAGTCCTCTGCTTTTAGATAAATACTCTACTCAACACCAAGTGTCCTCCACTCTAGATAAATGAATCAGTAACAAGTCATGGTACAGCCCAAGTCCCAGAATCCAGCAACCAGAGTCCTCTCTCTAGGCCCATGTGTTGTTTATTCTTCACATCAAGCAAGGGCCAAGTGTGAGGAAGACTGCCTTGAAGGCAAATGGTAGGGTGACGCTGTGGTCCTCCCTGGGGTCATGGCACTCCTATTCTGCAGGGTGTCTGGTGGGTTGGGGTAGATTTTGTGACATCCCCAATGGGCTCTCCATAAATACATTACCTGAACCAAGGTGAAGTTTCACCTTTTCAACAGCCTGGGCTTCCCTCCACTGTGGTGTAGACCGTAGAGCCAAATATTGCCAATTAGCTCTCAGTGCAAATAGAGAAATGGGCACATGGCCTGCATGTGTGGGTGGAGTCTGAGTTCCGCTCCCTTCTCCAGCTGCAGGGCTTTCCCAGCTCTCTTGTGCTGGCCGCAGGCCTTTGCTGCTATCTTTCTTTCCTTCTCAGCCTAGCTCCTGAACGGCATTTCATTGCCGGATCCTGCTTTCTCCTTTCCGTGTGTGTGTGTGTGTGTGTGTGTGTGTGTGTGTGTGTGTGTGTGTGTGTGTGCGCGTGCGTGCGTGTGTGTCTGTCTGTCTGTCTGTCTGTCTGTCTATGCTTGTGTGCATGCACGTGTATGTGTGCATATGTGTGTGTGTGTCTGTCTATGCTTGTGTGCATGCACGTGTATGTGTGCATATGTGTGTGTGTCTATCTGTCTATGCTTGTGTGCATGCACATGTATGTGTGCATATGTGTGTGTGTATGTGTGTGAAAGGCAGAGGTTAACACCAGGTGGTATCCTTAGATGCCATCCTTACTGACCTGGAACTTGTAGAATAGACTAGGCTGGCTGGTCAGGAAAGTAAGGATTTCCATCTCTGTCTCCCTAGTGCTGGGGTTACAAGCATGAGCCCCGCTGCCTGACATTTTTAGGTGGGTTCTAGGGTTTGAATTAGGTACCCATGCTTGCATGGTAAAACTTCACCAATTGGATCCTCTTTTCCTCGGGAGTGGCTTGCATCATCTCCTGGATCACGTCAACCTCCCCCCTCACTTTCCATAAGTCTTCATGTCATCTCACAGGCCTGAGACTGAACTACATGCAGATATTATTTGTGAATGGGTCTGCCCTCCCCTGGCCAAATGTTCCCAAGAAGCCGGGGCTGTGTGCAGCTCCGCTGTCTCTCTTTCATGCTGCTGTACCAATCGCTGTATCTCCAGCACACAGTAGGGTCCTTTACTGTTTGGTTTGGGGTCATTGGCTTGTTTTGCATGAGGTTGAACCCAGTGTGTCACAGTGAGCAAATGGCCCCAGTGGCACCAGGGGAAATATTCAACTTGGACAAGCCAGGAACCATAGCAAGCTGTAACACCGCTGGGTGGAATCAAACATGTGAGAAGGTTCTTGTGACGAGCTTCCTCCCAGGTGCTGATCCCATCTTTCTACACCACCCCTCAAACTTCTGCCATCATCCTTGGAAAGTTCTGCTGCTTAAGTGATCAAGATACAAAACACCTCCTGGTTACCACGAGGTAAGCATGAGCTTCGTGCCGGGTGATCCGAGAGTGACAGGTCTCCAACGCAAGCCGTCTTGGAGATGAGGTGTCTGAAAACAACCCCTTGTTCCACTGGCTTTGGTGACTTTCCTTCATTTTCATCATTTTGGGTTTTGTCCCTGTTTTAATTTAAAGAAACAAAGCAAAACCTCCTACCACAAAGCACTGTAATAGCCACATTTAAAGCAAAGGCAAGATAACAGATCCTCAAGGATTCCAAGGTGTCCTGGTGTCACCACACATGAGCCATGTGGTCTTGTTAAAGTCACCTCATGCTGTAGACCCCCGGAGATTCCTGGGAATAGTGACGAGTGGGTACCTAGGGAGCTACCAAGGCTGGAAGCCAGCATGGCCTGGCTGATCTGCCTCCAATTCTCGTCATCTGGCCCACCCTCCTTGCCTCTCTGTGCCAGGTGCTGTGTCGGAGGCTGGGACACAGTGCTCTACAAGGGCAGCCGTGGAAGCCGTGCCCACGGAGCTTATGGCTGAAGTGGAGGAGACAGCATGGATCAGATTGTCACACAGATCTGAGATTGCTTTTGTTGCTTGCATTTTATCAGAAAAGTTTACGGTGTTTTAAGGAGCCCCAGTGTAGGCCCATGAACGGATCTAGATGACCAGAGGCCTCCAGAATGCACATGCCGGAGGTGTCATCCTGTCAAACAGGAGAGGCAATGGCTCTGTGGTGACAGCTCGTATGCAAAGGCACTGTGGTAAGAGGTAAGCATGAGGCTCTGAAAGGGAGCCACTGAGGTGGGGGTGGTTCCCTGCTTAGAAAACATGTCCTTATTCCCGAGCCAGAGAAAAGCAATACCTTCCTCTCACCTCTCAGCTGCTTGTGTCTCTTCACAGTTTCCATCTAATCCCTTTCAATAATTCTCTGGCTGCTAATCAGAGGAAAGTGCTAATTACCTTCTTAGCGATGGATGCCTGCTTCTCTGCCACCACATGAGCCCCCCCCACCCCCGGCCCCGTCAGAAATACTGCTGTCTGTCATGGTGGCCTTGTGTGCCCCCCCTCCTCAGGAATACTCCTGTCTGTCACGGTGGCCCTGTGTGCCCCCCTCCTCAGGAATATTCCTGTGTCACGGTGGCCCTGTGTGCTCCAGCCAGCTGGACCAGTACTTTCTCGGGCCAGTGCTCACTGATGTGAGGGGGCTCAGTACATGGAGGGCAGATGTAGGACAGAGCTGAGGCGGGTGGCTTCTTTCACTGAGCCACCATCCCTACAGGTCAGTGGGTTCTTTTAAGGACACCTCATCTTCCTACTTTCCTTTGTGAAGTCAGTCTTAACTCCCTTCAAGAGAGAAGAAACCAAGAGCCACATCCCATCCCACAGCTGTGCTCTGCACACATCTGGCAGCGAAGGGCAGAACAGCAGCAGGTGCAAACCTGAGTGCCCACCTCCTGGAAATATTGTGGGAACAACGCCAGCATACTGTGTTTGGTGATGGGGCCAGAGTCCCCACCCACAGCACAGGCCAGGGACAAGGGTGCTGCCTCCACTCGGCTTCCATAGAATGATTTAATAGCACTAGGGTAACCTGTAACACCTGTGAGACTAAGCTACCCAGACAAGCTCATTGGGCTGTCTCCAAACCCTACCGGGGTAGATGACATTGCCTTCCATTTTTCTAAAGGCTTCCAGAAGCCTCCTCTGAGACTACAGAGCAACCCCCATCTGTAGCACTTGGCTATAATGTGAAGACCTCCCCAAGGGTAAAGGGCTCATTCTGTGTGCTTACTGCCTTTGGCGTGCTTTCTTTCCTCTCACAGCAGAAGGAGGTAGTGACAAAGTGCCCTAAGGGCCCAGCTCTGTTGTCTACAAGCTGGGTGATTTTGGAGAGTTACTTAGCTTTTCTGCATCTCCACACAGATTGAGATAAACACAGTATCTTCTGCATAAGTGATGAGCATTAAGATGGGGTGCAGTGTTCCCCAACACATTTAATATAGTCAGTTGAGTTCTGGTTTTGTCTTGTTTTTGAAACGGGGTCTTGTGAACCCCATCCTACATAACTGAGGCTGACTGTGATTCTTCTCTCTCTACCTCCAAAGGGCTGTAACTACAGGCAAGTGTCACCACACCCAGGCCAAAATTCCCTTACTGTGGGAACAATGAATGCAGCCAGTTCACCCTCAACATGACCAAATCCCCCAGCTCTGACCCTGCACTTATCATAGGACCATGGTCCACTCTGCCTGATTAGCAATGTTGACCATCAAAACCCATTCCCTGTTATTAAAGATGGGGATTCTCTGTGTAACAGCCTTGCCTGTCCTGAAACTAGCTCTGTAGACCAGGTTGGCCTCGAACTCACAGAGGCCTGCCTGCCTCTGCCTCCAGAGTGCTGGTATTAAATGCGTGCACCACCACTGTCCAGCTAAAGCCCGACTCCTGTGGACAGGTCCTCACTGCCACCACAATCACACATACACACATGCACACAGAGTTCAGTTCATTTCCACACTTCTCCCCACAGTATTGATTGGGTATAGGTCTGAGGTGTATACCCACAGTATTGATCGGGTATAAGTCTGAGGTGTGTATCCACAGTATTGATCTGGTATAGATCTGAGATGTGTACCCACAGTATTGATCGGGTATAGGTCTGAGGTGTGTATCCACAGTATTGATCAGGTATAGGTCTGAGGTGTGTACCCACAGTATTGATCGGGTATAGGTCTGAGGTGGGTACCAGGAATGTTTTGTTTGCTCCTGAGTTGGTTGTGGCAGGTCTCTGCAGTTTGGACTGTCCTTGAACTCACCACGTGAGCCCGTAGGTGTAGAGTTGCTGACGGGGCCATGAGTGAGGCAGCACTTGTAAGGACCCGAACCTTACCAATGTCTGAAACTGAAGAAAACCTCTCTCCCTGCCCAAAGCAGCCATTGACTCACAACAGTTCCTGATTTTCCTGACTCCACTCCGAGTGCTGAGATGACAAATGCACCCCTGTATCCTGCGGGACTCTGTAAGTGCAATAAATGGAAGCACTCACTGCCCCTGTGGACTCCCACCTGATGCCAGCAGGGGCTTACTCACTACTGAATCTGTGATGCTGGGCCTACAGCTGTGGATCAATATTTATGGGATGAGTGCATGAACACAAAGACAGGCATGAGAAAAGCGCAGGGAACAGAATGGGTGCCGATTTATGTCAGCTCAGACAACTACTTGGCTTCGCCCCACTGCACACTGCTTGATATCATCCTTCCCTCAAGACTCTCAGCAACTGCCAGGGGCCTCCAGGAATGGTCTGTCTCAACCACTGCATAAATCTCCCATCCATTTAAATTTGGGCTTTACAGGGGGCGTTTGGGGTGTTCACATGTGTCTGCATGTTCATATGTGTGCAAACACACACATGTGTGTGCGAGCATGCGCACATGTGTGTGCAGGTAGAGGCCAGAGGTCAACCTTGGGTGTCATTTCTCAGACCTCATTCACCTTTTGCAGTGACTAGTGAGCCTCCAAGAATCCTCCCATCTCCACCTCCAAAGTGCTGGGGTTCTAAGCACGCACCAGCACACTGAGCATTTTAACTGGGTTCTGGGGCTCGACACCAGGTCCTCATGCTTGCTAGGTGAGCACTTCATCGACTAAGCCCTCTTCCCAGTTTTGGGGAACACAAAGATGTGTGATGCTAAAAAGCAGAGATCAGGCTGGGTTCATATTCAAGTACCGCCCTGAAATCAACGTCAGGTCCAAACTCCCTGGAAAACATCCCCCATCTGCGAGTTAAGGAGCAACTTTTCCTGTCTACCTCAGGCCCTCCCACCAGCTGCTACCTCTGACCTCAGGGGAAACAACTGTGGCGGTTTGTCCTCTCTATTTCAACTTCTTACACTCTCTCACCCTCCCAGTGAAAGCTCAGAGAGGTTTTGATGGCTCTTTCTGGCTGGAAATCAAGTTCTGACCCTCAGTTTTTGAGTCCCCCAACCCACTTGCACAGTGAGCCTCATGAGTGTGTCGACACGAAACCCACCATCTGCCTCCTCACCTGGGGCGATGTGTTCAGCCCTTGCTGTGCTTAGCTGCCCAGGCTTCCTGCTGACCAAAGCAAGGGGTATAAGAAATCTGCAGAGAACTGCTGTTTTTAGTGATTTGGTTCTTTTACTAATTAAAAAGTAACCTAGCAGCAGCAGGGCTAGGAGTCTATTCGAGGCCCATGACCCAACAACACCAAAACTTTAAGGTAGAGATGGTGTCCCTTGCACATTGAGACTCAAGGAAACCAAGTCAGGGAGGAGAGAGCAGAACCTGATGGAAAATAACGTGAGCTCTGCACAACGCTTGGTGCTTGGCGGGAGCTCATCGAACAGTGCCCACAGCGCACAGCATCAGGTATCAGCTGGATGGAGTAGAGCACAGCCACCGAGAATAACATGGCTTCTGGGGACGGGGAAACATTTTGTTCAGTAGTCTAGCTGCTGGCAAGGTACTCCTAGAAACAGCTTCGCACCCCTTCTCCTGTAAGCAGCCCTAATTAAGCTCATTGGGGTACCAAAAATAAATTAAGACAGGACAGTAAAATGGGGACTGGTTGGGAAGAGGAAGGGGTAGTCAGGAGTGGAAAGGGGACAGGAGAGGATCAGGGGTGACTATGATCAAAATACATTATATGCATGTGTGAGACTGTCATAATGAAACCTATTATGTATGACTAATAAGTGTTAATAGAAGCTTTTTTTAAAAATTTCATGAACTAAGGTATAATTTTGTATGCACTGTCATTATAACTATGTCAAACAAAGAAACAGCAAACCATACACAAAAACTAAATGTAGACAAGTAATATACTCCAAATTCTGAAGAATGGCTATGCTTTGGTAGAAGTACAATGTGACCCCCTGTGTTGTAATTTCTCCTTTATGCATTTCTCTGTTTCTCCAGTGTCCTATAGTTTACCTGTGTTTCCTTTACAAGGAAACATCAATCACCATTAAGAATGGATGGCTCACAGACAGCTGAGCAGGTGGGCGAACAGATGGTGCAGTCAAGCAGTCCATCAATTATTAATCATATCACCTAGGTCCAACAGGTAACTTCTTTAGCACCAAATTATTGATTTATATATTAGAGTTAACAGTGCTTACAACTCAAGCTAGTATTTCTGTTATCATTTCAATTGTGTGAGATACGAGACGTACAATGGTCAGCACTATAGTGCCCATAGACAGGAAGGCTCTGTGAGATGTCTAATACCCAGTAATCATTACAGAAGCATTTGCTTGTGTACTAATTGATTTAATCTTTTATTGAGCCTCATCAACCTACTAGAAGCCCCCTCTCACTGAAACTCTAGGCTTCTGAAACTTCCAAGAAGACATTCTGAGCCTGGATCACCAGGTATGGCTCATATGTAAATGAAGATCCCTAATGCAGTGGTCAGTCACAGTCTACACCACGACTACATCTAGATGGGAGAGCACAGACACTAGATGGAAAAGCATAGAAATAGAGAGTTCTCTATATCCAGTGTGATGAGCAACCCTTAAAATGCCACGTTAGCATAAGAGAAGCCAGCACAAAGATCACACCTATATAGCCCTATGTACAATGGAGCAGAATGAAAATGTTAAACGATATTCAAGATCAGGCAAAATGAATCAATAGCAAATTCACAATAGCAGGGTACTAGGAATGCATGCTTGACCTGGGTGGTCACAGGGCTATGCACTTGACATTCATGCATGACATCATATGCAAGTTATAGATGACTGAAGTATGGGTAGAGGTTTGTAGATAGTTACTACAGGTGTGTGAGCCCTCAGTCCTACGGGTATAGTTACAGAGAGGATGTCATCTACTAATTCATAGTCTATCTACAATGCGTCATGCACTATTCCGGGCACTGTAATGCAGCTATGACGCATGAAGCCCCTGTGGGTTTTTCTTTGAAAAAGGACAATTGCCATGCAAGAAGAGGGGTGGTGGTAGAATTCAGTCTACAAGAAGATGGCCACAAATTCAGCACGCACTCTTCAGCATTCCACGTCCATCCTCTATGAAAGTAAAAACAGTAACGACAACTCACTTGAGTAGTAACATGAAAGGAAAAAGGGGCAGTCTGTTGGGCTTAGCTGATGCATTTATTACGAGAGGAAGCCATCGATGGAGTGTATACCGTAAGTATTGTGTTGCCCTTATAGATGCCCTCGGAGTACAAGACCAAGGGACTATGCTTCCTGACTGCAAATGTGGCTCTGACACCAATGGTTCCATCTGACAAATAGGTAACCTTGAGTGAAGAGTCAGCCTTGAGCTCATCTTCCTGAGAATAGGACTGAGGATGACTTGGTGAGGTCAGCCATCATGTGTTCATTCTCTACAGCTGCCGTAAAAAAAAAAAAAATTGTCACCGACTTGGTGGTGCTCAAACAATATGTTTTTATTATCTCACATAGTGGCTCAGAAGTGTGAACTGAAGAGATTTTTAATCTCAGGAAGACTAAAATCAAGGTGGTGGCAGGGCTGGACTCCCTTTTGAGGCTCCAAGGGACAACTTCCTTGTGTTTCCAGCTGAGAAGCCACCCCCAGTCCTTGGCTCACTGGCCCCTTAGTCTGTCTGCAAAGCCAGTGCTGCTGCAAACCTGGCCGTTCTTCTGTCTTCATAATGTTCTCTGATGGAAGTCTGGAAAGTCTCCCTGCTCTTGAATATTCATGGGCTGTCCTAACACAATTCCTTCTGCTACAAGGTCCTGAACCTTAACCAGAACCACAAAGTCCCATTTACCATGTAAAGTAACACATTTACAGATTCCGGAGGTGAGCACCTGGGTGTCTCTAAAGACATCATTCTTCAAAGCATGCGTGCACGATATTACTTCATGCAATGCCTGGCTTATACTTTGCATTTAATAGTTATTCGTGGTACTGCTGCTGCTATCCTATGCAGAGTGTAAGAAGGCGATGTCAAGCCTCTGGCCCCAGGAGGCATGGGAATGTGAGTCAAATTAGTTGGAAACTTGGGAATGAATGTTCAGGGCTTAAGGAATCCCTCCAAAAGATGTGCAGAGTTCTGCTTAAGTACAAGTTTCAAATAAACAAAGACTTCCTGGCTAAGTACTTTCTGCCACGTCCTTCCACCCTGGCAGCACAGCCTTTGCATCATGCTTCAGCATTTCCATCCCAACAACTAGAACAGATTTCTCTCCAAGCCCCATGTGCCATATAACCAGCTGGTCTGGGCTGACTCACAAATGGCTATAGCCTGGGGGTGGGTGAGGAGAACTCTATAAACCATTTCTAAAGAACTCCAGGCAACTGGTGGGATGGAACCAGAAATGTTCTCAAAAGTTGCCTCAACTTCACTAAGAACTGGGTAGTGGGGGAAGCCAGGAAGTAGAACACAGAGTGTTAGCTGGGCTGTGGAATAGACTCCAGAGAAGGCAAATCACACAACCCCCATTTAAAGCACAACCCACAGTAAATTGTAGCCCATGTAATAATTATGCCCACACTAGATAGACTGTGAGAGACATGAGAAAGGATTTGTCCATGAAGCCGCCACCCAACCTCTGATGCCTGCTCATATTCTGGCAAATATCTACAACCCAAGAAAAGGTATTGGGTTAAAGAATGAACGAACAAATAAAAGAATAAACAAACAAATGAATGAACATTAACGAAAAAGCACCAACTGGTAGGACAATATGCAAATCAGAACCACAATGGTGAGAAGGTACAGAAACCATGAATGGATGGTATGGAAATCAAACCCACTATGATTAAAGATGTGCAAATTGGGATTACAATGATAGAAATGCCCACAGACTTGGACCTTTGTGATGGCTTATAGTCAAACAAGTGTCACAAGGACGGGAAGGCATGCAAACCAGGATCATCAGGATAGGAATGTACACAGCTAGGTCACAGCCAAGGGTAAGGCTTAGATTCTAAAGCACAGTTAGATGGCCCATGGGTCAAGTATGCAGTAAACATACTCAGAGCACAGCCATGCATTTCCTGAATGTCTTGATTGTGGCTCATTTCGGGTGACAAGAGTAGTGTGTGGGGCCCCTTGGTTTGATAAATATAAAGTGTCTACCATCTGATCTTTCATATGGAATATTTGCCAACCTGACGTTTTCAACATGTTGGGTTGCTGGGACCATGACACAGAATTTGAACTGGCTTTCCCAGGGTTGACTCCCTTGTAATAAGAAAATGAATCCAATTCTACCAGGACCAGATTCTCCACCTTCAGGTTGAAGCATTTTCAAGAAGAGCTTGTTAAATGCAGCTCTGGACCTAGAGTTTCTGATTCAGTAGAACTGAGGGTGTGTACATTCGGCCACACTTCACACAATGCTGATGCTGTTCACCCAGGGGCCAACAGTCAGAGAATCATGGCACCAAGATTCAAGCAATAGATTTAGGATAACTAGTTTCACATTCAGAATTTCAACTTCCTCCTGCAACTCTGTGTCCATAAAGAATATGGATTATGTGGGTTTTGTGGGTATAAGCCTCTCAGGACTATGGATGAAATTTTTTTTTTTTTTTTTTTTTTTTTTTTTTTTTTTGGTTTTTCGAGACAGGGTTTCTCTGCAGCTTTTTTAGAGCCTGTCCTGGAACTAGCTCTTGTAGACCAGGCTGGCCTCAAACTCACAGAGATCCGTCTGCCTCTGCCTCCCGAGTGCTGGGATTAAAGGCGTGCGCCACCACCGCCCGGCTAGGTGAAATTCTTTTTAAACAGTTATTTTTTAGTTTATATTTTATACATGTGTGCATGTGTGCTTGTTTGATGCACACAGATCCCCTAGAGCTAGAGTTACAGGCAACTGTGAACTACCAACCCAGGTGCTGAGAACCAAAAACTGGTCCTCTGAGCCATCACCCCATGGCTTGAAATTCTTCAACAGAGTGTCTTACCACCTCCAAACTTGATCTTTAGTTTTAATCTCAACACCAGGACAAGTCTCCAGGGAGGCACTGTTGTTGAAACGGGATTCTCACTCCCAGTTCTCAGGAGAAGGGGCTCATGGGAGCTGAGGACGAAGTTCAGTGCATCTCCCCTCTGCTCCTCCTCCTCCTGCCTATTTGAAGACGGTCTCTCCAAGCCTTACTTTTTCTTTCTTTTTCTCTCCCATAGCAAGTGCTGGTTTGTATGTAATGAGGTTTATACTTGGCCTCAAGCAAGCCCTAGTCTTTCCCTCCCCTAAAGGATACGCTCGGTAGCAAGGTCCCCTCTCCCAGCTCACAATAAGTCGTCTGTCTTCCACGCC
This sequence comes from Arvicola amphibius, assembly GCF_903992535.2. NCBI lineage: Eukaryota > Metazoa > Chordata > Mammalia > Rodentia > Cricetidae > Arvicola > Arvicola amphibius. Next base: position 98,169,614 of record NC_052050.1, read on the forward strand.
TGAGTGAAGAAGAGCCAGCACACATGCGCTGTGATGTGATCACCAGTTTCTCATCACTTCCCACTTAACTCAGCTCCCTATTCACAGTTTTTAGACCTCACCACCGCCATATCCTTCAAACCCTTCCAACAGAGACACAAGGCACGCCATGCAAGTCATGTAACATTTCTAGCAACTATGTTTCAAAAAGTAAAACCACATTGAAATTAACTTTAGCAATGTAACTTCAGATCAGTTATTCTAGTTCCGTTTAAAAGTATAATCAATATGAAACCAATTATTGCTATTTAATTCTAAATCTGAAATACAATATGAAGCTGATATTTGTGGCACATTTCAGCCAGACCAACCATAATACTTCAATGACTCAAAGACCATTCTTGGTCTGTGGCCATTTTGTTTTTTTATAGTGTCCCCTGTCGGTGGCGCTGTTTGGAAAGGGTATGAAACCTTTAGGAAATGAAGCCATGCTGGAAGAAGTACATCACAAGGAGTGAGCTTAGAGGTCTCCCAGCCCTGGTCCTGCTTCCTGCTCCATCCTTATACTTTTTGTGCAGATAAAATATGATCTCCCTGGCCCTGCTCTAGCTGCTGTGCTTCCCCACCACGAGGTACCGAATCTTCTTCTTTATGTTGCTTGGCCATGACATTTATCACCGCATGAGAGAAGTAACTAATACAAAGACCCCTGTGTTCCCTAGCACAGATCAAGGTCAAGATGGCCTCCTGGAAGTAAGGTCCACTGGGTCATTTGTAGACCTGGTGCTACTTTATCTTTCTGATGATCAGCTATGTTTTCTCCTGAGCACTCTTCCACTGCTTTCTGAAATACTTACTCTCTATGCTTTGTCCTTTTCCTTGTCTTTGATCACGTTCATGGCTCCCAAAATCAACTTTTGGGGGCTGATCAGTCCCAAGGTCTTCTATTGCAAAGAATGAAATATTTCACATCACTCTGTAAACCAATGAAAACCATCAACACTAAAACAGATCTTATGACCCATCTCAACCTGCTTGGTAAATGAGCCCCTGATCTACAGGCCACTTAGACCAAGCACCCTTGTCTATAGCAGTGATTATGACCTACCAGGAGACATTCGAAAATGCCTGGAGACACACTGAGTTGTCCTAACTAGAGAGGAGGTGAGCACGATGAATGTGGAATAAGTCCTTGGGTCTAGATATGCTGCTAAACATCCCATAATGAGCAAGAAACTCCAAGAAAGGGTTGGTTGTTCCCCAAAACAAGCTGTCTCACTGTTAAGAAATTCTAACTCCAATCCTTCACAACATCAGGACCACATGCAAAACTAACAGACACACCTATTCTTGGGCCTCATTCCAAACTTACTGAATTAGAATTTCCTGGAATGGGCTCCTGAATTGGTGTTTCAACATAATCTTCACAGATTTCTCTTCAGTCTGTATGTGCGCACATGCGTGTGTCTAAGAGACTGAATGTGGATGCATGCATGTTGTGGTGCATGTGTGAAGGTCAGAGGACAACCTCAGGTTTCAGTTCTCAACTTCTCCCTTGTTTGAAACAAGGTCTCATCGCCATTGTGCGCATGAGGCTAGCTCCTGGGGATTCTCCTGTCCCTCCCTCCCATCTCCTAGGAGCACTATAGGCACATATGCTCGTACTGTGTCCAGCTCTTACATGGGTTCTGGGAACCTGAGCTTGAGTCCTCGCTCTTGCATCTCCCCAGCCCCCCACATGACTCTAATGCACTCTAAAGTCTAGAAGTAGCACCTCTAGAGCCTTCCTTGAGAGAAAGGGACCAACTGTATTTCTGCTCTATTCCAAACAAGTCCAGCTTAAAACAGAAAATACAACTCAAGTTTCAAGTTCAAATAAACATTTGATCTCAGCCTTCATGGAGCAACTTTGTGGGCTTTTAACTTGCAGTTTCCCCTTTAAGAAAACTATCCTAGAGCCGGGCGGTGGTGGCGCACGCCTTTAATCCCAGCACTCGGGAGGCAGAGGCAGGCGGATCTCTGAGTTCGAGGCCAGCCTGGTCTACAAGAGCTAGATCCAGGACAGGCTCTAGAAACTACAGGGAAACCCTGTCTCGAAAAACCAAAAAAAAAAAAAAAAAAAAAAAAAAAAAAAAAAAAAAAAAAAAAAAAACCTATCCTAGAGACACCAGCCTGTGAAGTCCATGGTCTAATGCAATGCCTTTAGTGAGCTCTCTGTGCCTTTCTGTGCTGCTCAGAGCTTATTTCTTCACATTTAAATCTAGGAAACAGAGCAGAGCTTGCTATACTGTGCACTAGAGAGACAACACCCCAGAAAAATCCTCAAGACTTCTTTTGTTAAGCTCACTTTGTGTTTTAAAATGTGAAAGGAAGTGGCTCTTGAGATATGGGGATAAAGGTATAACTGGATATACCACAGAAAGGAGGCCCTGGGGATTATTTAGTTACTTGGGAGTCTGAGAAAGATTTAACTTAGAAGGAGACAAATCTGGAAACCATTTCCAGTTCTGCCTCAACAGATTGCCTGGGGTTTTAAAAAGACCACTCCAGTCAAAGAGCCTATTTATTTGTTAAGCGTCTCTGATAAGCAAAGCCTGAAGTTAGACGCTGGGAATATGTGAAGTAAACAAAACCCCAGCCTCAAGGAAATTAAAACCTGATGGACCCCTCACAGGATGCATCAAGTAGGGAAATAGGGTCATTTCCCCTGAGAAATCCAGACTAGTTGGGTTTAAAAAAACAAATCAATCGGAAAGTAGAGGCAAGGTGTGGTGAACACTAGTATGCAGAATTCTCTAGAATGTGCAAAGTCCATTCATCCTGGAGATACAGACTTTCAGGAAATGTAAGGGGTTGTGTGTTTAAGAGAAGAAAGCCCGGAGAGAAAGGAACAGCAAGAAGATCAGCTCAAAGATCCAGCAGAGAGGTGAGGGAGGCCAAATGAGGAGCCAAATTAGTCCGAAGTAGTCTGAGGGAGCTACAGGACTCAGGAGAAGCTGCGGGTGCGGAGCAGCCCCTTACTACTGCTAATGGAGACCATTTCAATTCCTCCTTCCCAATTCTTCCCAATTTGGATTGCTTTTGCTTTTTTTTTTCTTGCCCAGTCGCTCTGGCTAGAACTTCTCAGCAAGAAGAATGGGTGTTTGTGTCCTATTCCTGAACACAGGGGAAAGCTCTCAATTTTCACCATCAAATGGCATTAGCTGTCACATACAGTCTTGGTCATAGAACATGGCATTCCTTCCATAGCGCTACTCTGTGAACATGCAAATACCATTTGCATGTGTTGAGAGGATCGTTTGAAAAAGATTTCAAAAACAAAATTCTTAAGTTTCCTCAAAATTTAAAAGAGGACAGGTGGGCAGAAATGACTCCCAAAGGTGCCAGCATCTCCATCACTAAGAGACCATGAATCTGTTTTATTATAGGAAAAAGAAAGACTTGAAAATACGATAAGTATTGCCTAGCTAGACATTGGAACAGGGGCAAGATGTACCCTGGGTCACCCCCACCCCCCACTGAAGTTTTTAGGATGAGAATCTTCTTCTTTTGGAATCAGAGAAGCATAACAAAAAGAGGCTGAAGGGGCTCAAATCTGAGAGGGTCAGGCTCAGCACTGATGGAGATGGAAACAGAGAGAGCAAGGCAGCACCTGGAGCAAAGGCTAGACCACCCGCAGACAAGGAAATCGGGACCTCCTACAGCCGCTAAGTATGTTATAAGTATGTAAGTATGTTACAGTGGCAACAGGAAACTGATCTGGCAGGAAACGATGCAAAGAGGAATGAAAAACAGAGAGAAATGAAGATTACAGCACTAGAACGGTATAAATTGTAACATTAGAATCCAAACTCTTCAACTGCTGCATTAAGTGACAGCAAAGTGAAAGGCAGGAGTTCTCAGGATGGGCTGTGTAAAAAGCAGGGCCACCTAAAGATACCCAGACGGGCAGTCAATCAAGACACACCACACAACCAGTCAGCATGGTCAGGTTAGAGCACCTGTTAGCATCGGATACAACTGAGCTCAGGTCAAAAAGAATCTGCAGAGGAGTATGTCACAATGAAGAACCAACGGGGGTCAGACACCAGAAAGACACAGCAGACATAACTGTAAGTTTAGTTACAGAACCCCAAAGAATGATGGGATTGAGAGGAGACACGGGTAAGCCCCAGTAGCAGCTCCTCTTGGACTCCACTGGCAGAGGCTTCCCATCATTTATCTGTAAATCAACTCACTTTTAAAAATGCAATTAAAGTATTTAAGAGGAATTTTATTGCTCACATAAAAAGGAAGCTTTAGCAGTTCCATAAATAATGACATAAAAATAAAACAAGCCATATTATTTAAGCCTAGCTGGACACCATGGCATGCCTACTGTGTGACTCTGTGTTCTCTACAACTACGCTGTGTACCACCGGCCAGCATTTCTAGTGCTTGAGGCGGCAAGCATTATATTCTTGGAAATACAGATATAGCTCAAATCTCAGACATGCAAAGGGATTTACTAACTGATCACACAGCACAAAATAAGATACTGCCAGAATTCAAGGTAGAGTGTTCCTTCCTCCACACAGTTGAGTTTTCTACCAGTAGCGAGAATGGGAGCACATCCAGGTTGATGCTTAGAACCAAGGGGAAATCGTAAACTGTGGGGTCCTGAGCCAACTCAAAGAATCAGGTGTGCCGGGCGCCACCCACGGCCATGACTATAGCACCAAGTTTGTGCTGTTTTTTTAAACAGGGCTGATGTCATCATTTGCGTTACAGAAGAACAGTAGCCAAACCCGCAGTACCAGGATTGGAACCACAGGAAGGCATGCTCCCTGCTCCCCATAGAATCTCACAAATGATACATGTCCTCTGAAGCCAGCGGCTGGCGAGACTTGTAGATTTATTCCTCGGAGGGAAGCCACTATCCATCAAGTGGCCAGCCTGACTCCACATCAGGTGACAAATGAGATCTGAGAAGCAAGGCTTATCAAGCAAAGGCTGCCACACTTGTGGAATACAAAACAGTTCCTTCTGCTGTGATCGCCTCACAGCTATAAATGCAGTTCATAGAAAACCAGAGACAGGACAGCCAAGAGTAACTCTGGTTCTATCTCTACCAGTAAACAGATTGAACTCACTGTCTTCCCACAATGATCATGGTGATTAATTTATTCTAATTTAAAATTTTGATTTATTCATTTTTTTTATTTTTGTGGGTGATTGAGTGGATGGGTGCACATGTCATGGTGCATGTGGAGGTCAAGCAACAACTTGTTGGGATTAGTTCTGTCTTTCCAACATGTGGGTTCCAAGCATCAAACTTGGGTCATCAGGCTTGGTAACAAATGCCCCTGCCCACTGAGCTCTCTTGCTGGCCCTATGATGATGAATATAAATTCATCAGGTCAGCCATGGCCCTCACGTGACACAAACCCAACATGCAAGTCATCCGTGCCTCAAATCAAACAGATCTGGACATGAATACCAGATCTTTTATTTCCTGACTGAGTAATTGGCAAGCAGCTTTTTAAGACTCTAGATATACTGAAACCAAGTAGATCATATTTACATCCTAATGAGATAAGTACAATATTAGTTAATTTTATCACATGCCATTTGCTCTCCATACTCTGGTGAGTCCTTCATGAGCCTTGGAGTCTGTCCGTAGGATACAAAGAAGTGCTCTGGGTGCAGAGAGATGGCTCAGTGGTTAAGAATTCACACCGCTCTTGCAAAGGAAACATTTTTGGGCAGCTTACAACTCCCTGTAACTTCCAGCTTTAGGGGATCCACAACCTCTTTTACTTCTAACATACCAGAACACATATGCACATACCCAATGCAGAAACACAAACACAAACTCTAATACAGCAGACCATGCATGCACATACACACAGAGGGGGAGAAACACAAATACAAATCATTAAAAGTAATAAAATAAATATTTTTAAATGGATTCTGTGCTCCCGCTAGACGGTCAGCAAAATGACCACCCTAAAAGCAAGGACCGAAGCTCAAGCGGCCATGAACCACAGTACATATTTATGCAATTCTGCCACAAATCATTTAATACACACATGAATGTGTCTCACTCTCTAGACCCCATGGACACGACACACACATCTCCATTCAGTGGGTTGATTTCCTGGGGAAAGTACACTTGAATGAGTACGTTATCCTACATCTTAACTCCACACAGGTCAAAATTATCATCCTATTCACAGGACAGTCTCAGTCAGGTTCATCTTGGAGCAGAAGAGCAAAGGCAATGGTGAAAGGGCTTCATCAAGAGGAAGGCAGTGCTGATCTGAGAGCACATGGATGCGGAGTAAGGGCCGGTACGAGGAGTGAGAGACGGGACACAGAGTGAGCATTGGAATGCGGAGTAAGAGCTGGGACGCGGAGTGAGGGCTGGGATGTGGAGTGAGAGCTGGGACACAGAGTGAGGGCTGGGACGCGGAGTGAGGGCTGGGACGCGGAGTGAGGGCTGGGATGTAGAGTGAGGACTGGGGACACGGAGTGAGAGCTGGGACACGGAGTGAGAGCTGGGACACGGAGTGAGAGCTGGGACACGGAGTGAGGGCTGGGACGCGGAGTGAGGGCTGGGACACGGAGTGAGGGCTGGGACACGGAGTGAGAGCTGGGACACGGAGTGAGAGCTGGGACACGGAGTGAGAGCTGGGACACGGAGTGAGAGCTGGGACACGGAGTGAGAGCTGGGACACGGAGTGAGGGCTGGGACACGGAGTGAGAGCTGGGACACGGAGTGAGAGCTGGGACACGGAGTGAGGGCTGGGACAGGGAGTGAGGGCTGGGACACGGAGTGAGGGCTGGGGACGCAGAGTGAGAGCTGGGACACGGAGTGAGGGCTGGGACACAGAGTGAGGGATGGGACACAGAGTGAGGGATGGGACGCGGAGTGAGAGCTGGGACACGGAGTGAGGACTGGGACACAGAGTGAGGGTTGGAACACCGCGGAGTGAGGGCTGGGACTCAGCGGAGTGAGGGCTGCAATGCCAGCTCTTGCACCCCTTTGCTGGGAAAGTCTGGACGCTTTCTTGACCCTTCTGATATTTTCCTATGAGTGAGAGGAGGCGGGCGGTTGCACATGCTCCTGAGACCCTTCAAAGCTCTCACACATGTAAAGGCACTTTGATAGCGAAGAAAAAGGCAGTGTCTGGCCAGTGTCCAAGGCAAGGCAGAGCTGTGAGCTGTTTCAACTGGAAAGTGAAGGATGCTGGCTTTTGGTGTGCATGTAGAAGCTGTGTGATCTGAGAACACGGATCCTTAGTGGCCGGTTCCAGCTAAGCCTCGATTTGATCATTTGTGAAGAGTGGTGATAATTCCTAGTCTCCACAGATCGTTCTTTCTCTCCCTCCCTCCTTCCCTCCCTCCCTCCCTCTCTCTCTTCCTCCCTCCCTCTCTCCCTCCCTCCCTCCCTCCCTCTCTCTCTTCCTCCCTCCCTCCCTCCCTCTGTGTGTGTGTGCATGTGTGTGTCTGTCTTCATGTTGGAGATGATACACATGTGTTCACTTAGTTTTTGAAACACGGTCGCTGACTGTACTGAAATCAGCAAACTCAGTGATACCTCTGCCTCTGCCATCCCAGTCCTGGAACTACAGTGGTCCACCACCACATCTGGCTATTTACATAGGTTCTGGGGACTAAATTCAAGTCCTCTGTTTGCATGGTAGGTGCTTTACTGACTAAACCATCCCCCAGCCCTCCTGCTGGATTTCCGCATGGATACTGCCTATTGTCTAGTCCAGAGCTGCCATCTTCCTCCACTGCTGACTGCCCCTCACCCAGCAAGGCTTTCCTCTCCGGGAGACTGAGTTTCTCCCACTCTTTCACTGGGGTCAGGTTCATTGTAAAATCCCTTTCTTTCAACCAGAAGGAAAGGTCCTCCCAGGAGGCTTCCCATTCTGTCTCCCTTAGAAGAACACCCAGGAAGCAACTACTGGCACCCTTGGAAGATGAAAGCCAGCAGGTCCACATTCGGACCTGATACATTCATTCTGTTCCACCCGATCCAGAGTGGTGTCTTAACGACTGTTCTAATGGTGTAAGTCACGTCTGGTTATGCATCTCGAATGGCAGGTTGGACAGACAGAGGGAGAGCAGCAGGTGGACGTGGCAGTCAGTCCTGATCTGTGCCCACAGACACTTCTGTGGATCATATTGCCTCTTCCCATGCCAGAGCCCGGGAAGAACTCCTGTTCTCACTTAGTGGAGCACGTGATACTTTGCCTCTCTCTTCAATCTAAGGTCCTCACCCGGATCACAGCAAGCAGCTCTCCAAGCGATCCCTCTGGTTGTGAGAGAAGTTAGGGCTGAGGAGACTCAATCTGTAACCAGCTCCCCTTCTGCTTGAAGGCAACCCCAGATCTGGAGTGTGATCCATGCTTCTCTTCTGTGGCATACTAGCATGGCCTGAGAAGTTGTCCCCATTGTCCCAGCTGTGCAGTGGGAGGAATGGTAACAACAGATTCCCACGTGGTTATCTGAAAGCAAAACTAGATCCTACACTTTGGGCCACAGTCTCTTGTGTTCATCAGTCTGGCCACACTTGGTCTCCATGTTTTCCGCACTGAAATAATTTTCCTTTTGCCTCGGTTTCTTTAGAATGGCTGCCCCCTGCGCCTCGAATGCTTCTCCCTTAGCTCTTCCCAGTGTTAGAAGTGCCTTCCTGTCCTTCCCAGTCATCTAGGTGGCAATCACTCTGTGAGGCACTCTTGTCTAAAACAGGGGCCTGGCCACACCAGGCTTCATAGCTCTGCTGAACTTTTTCTTACAGTGTTTTTCAAAGTCTGTAATCTGGGGTGCCAAGATGGCCAGGTAGTTAAGGACCCAGGCTCCGAATCGGTAATTGGTGTGTTTATTTGTGTCTTGGTGTCTTCTTACACGGAGATGTTGATTAGAATTCGGTCTTTTCTCACCCATGCTCATCTTTTGGTGTAATGCCTGCCATTTAAGCATCTGAGAAATATGTATTGAGTGAATTAATTTAGTGGAAAACACTGGGAACTGGGAATTGCTGTATATGTAGAAATCTTAGTTTATATAACAGTATATATACATATGTAGTGTGTGTGTGTGTGTGTGTGTGTGTGTGTGTGTGTGTGTTGGCGTCAATAAGAAATGCTCCCCCACAAGCTCATGTGTTTGAATATTTAGTCTCCAACTGTCAGCAGTGTTTGGGAAAGCTTTAAAAGTTGTAGGAAGTGGACCCTTGCTAGAGGAAGTGAGTCTCTGAGGACTGGCCTTGAGGCTCTGTAGTCTGTTCCCACTTCCTGTTTAGTCTGCTTCTTGAGTGTGGAAGCAATGTGACCAGCCAGTCCCCTGCTCCTGTTACTACACCCTGCTGCCTCCTGCCATGCTTCTTTACCATGATGGACTCCGTCCCCCTGGATCTGTGAGTGAAAATCAATCCTTATCAATCCAAACAGAGTTGCTTCTGTTAGGTGTTTTATCACAGCGACGAGAAAAAACTAAGAATATATGTCTAAGATACATGATGCACTTTAAATATATCTAAGGTAATAAAAAGTGAAGTTATCACTCATTCTGACAATATGGTGTCATCTTCTCATTCTCCATTAAACCAGAGAACATTTCACCCTGCATGCCTCAGAGTCCACTTAAAGACCAAAAAGGAATTGGCATGGGTTCCAAATTTAAAAGCTCCCAAAGACACTGAAAGAACAAGAAGACAGAACACAAAACCATCACCAGACGCTAATCAGTAAATGCTGCCTGCGCCGTGTGAGTTTAACTTCCTGACTGTGTGGATTACCCTTCTGTGCTGTCCACGGGGCCTTGTCAAGCCATTCCAGGGCTCCCAGCATGGCTTCAGAGGACCTGGGTTAAAAGCCATTTACCAGTCTACAAAATTAAACCATAAGCAGTTCCATCAATTATATAGATAGCTACAGAAACTTAGGTCCCTCTATCTTCTTTTTAATATTTACCTATTTGTTTGTTTGTTTAATTATATTTATTATGTGGAGTGTGTATGTATGTGTGTACGTGTGTGTGTATGTGTTTGCATGCATGCACTGTGCCACACATGTAGAAGTCATAGGAAAACTGGCAGAAGTAAGTTCTCTCCTTCCACCATGTGGATTCTGGAGATCAGGCTCAGGCCATAAGGCTTAGCAGGAAGCTCCTTAACCCACTGAATTGTTTTGAGGGAACCCCAGGTGTCATATCATTTCATCTGTCAATATTTCAGTTTGTATCTCTAAAAGTCAAGGACTTCTCTTGTCAAATATTTTCACAATGTCATTACAGTCAGATGTGATCTGTGTTCATATTTCTTTGGATTGTTCTAATACTTTTTAAAATGCCATTTGTTATGATTGAAAAATAAGTTCCACATAAGAGCAGCTAATGTGAATCAAGACCTTTTGATGTGCAAATTCATCCTCCACCTGCTAATTTATTGCATTGTATTTGGGTCTGAAAGTAAAAACTGGGTCTACTTGTTAGAGTTTCCTATAGCCGACACTTTGGGAGTGCCCTCCCATGGGGTCATACACTAGACTTACACATCTCTCCCTCCCACATTTGTTGAAAATTAATAATTCAACCTAGAGGCCAACACAGGTTTTATATATTTTTCCACTCCTACTGCCTAAGTAAACTCTGCACCTTATTTAAGACGCACAAATTTCTAGCTGTCTCCTTTTGTAACACTGTATGGTACTAGTGACTGTTACTTGAATCATTACTGCATTAATATTCACAAAACAGAGATGTCTAATTTACAATTCCTTCATCATTTATTACCTGGAATGATGCCAACAGAGAAAGTTTCATCAGCCATTTGATTAGCCTGAGAAATTGTTGATCTAAGAAAGGCAGAGTCCGTCCTTGGTTCTTTCCCCTTATGTAGTTTTCAAAACAATGAGCCAGTTTACTAGCATCCCCAAAAGGTCGATGAAACATCTTTTAATTTTATTATGAGCTCACAAATATATTATGATATAGTTATGGCTTTTCTGTGTTTTAACTCTGTGTAGTTAATTTCTTCATTGATCCTGAATGTTCCCCTTTCAGCTTGCTGGTTCTTTTTAAACTGGCTTTTGTGGTAGTTAATTTCATTATCAACTTGATTGACTTCCAAGCCTAAACAATTCACAAAACACACCTCTAAGTGATTTTGCAAGGGTGTTTCTAATAATGACAGTGAGTGGCTGTTACCTAATTAATGGATTAATTAATGGATTCAAATTTTAAATAGAGTGTTTTTGGTGGTTTTAAGAAAAATGTACCCCCAAAGGAAGTGCACTACTAGGAGGTGTGGCCTTGTTGGCGTAGGTATGGCCTGTCTTGGAGGAAGTGAGTCACTGTGGAGGCAGGCTTTAAGGTATCATATATGCTCAAGCTACATCCAATAAGTCAGACTACTTCCTGTTGCCTGCGAGATAATAAAGGATACTCGGCCACTAACCTGGCACCATGTCTCTCTGCATGCCACCATGTCACACCATGATGGTAATGGACTAAACCTTTGAGAATGTAAACCATATCAATTAGATGTTTTTCCTTTATAAGAGTTGCTGTGGTCATGGTGTCTCTTCACAGCAATAGAAATCCTAAGACAGAGTTGGAAGGTGATGGGACATTGGAAGTTGGACAATTGGAGAGCCAGGTCACTAGGGACATGACTTTGGGGGCTGTATCTTGCCCTGTTCCCTTCCTGTTGTCACTTTCTCTACCCGCTGGTCAGCCATGAAATGAACAACCCACTCTACCAAATACTCCTACCCCCATGATGTTCTATCCCAGGTCATGAGGGGCCAAGTGACCATGGACTAAATCCTCGGAAACTGAAAATGAGCCCTCCTCCCTGAAACTGTGGAAACCAGCCCTCCTCCCTGAAGCTGTGGGAACCAGCCCTCCTCCCTGAAGCTGTGGGAACCAGCCCTCCTCCCTGAAACTGTGGGAACCAGCCCTCCTCCCTGAAGCTGTGGGAACCAGCCCTCCTCCCTGAAGCTGTGGGAACCAGCCCTCCTCCCTGAAGCTGTGGGAAACAGCCCTCCTCCCTGAAGTGGTTTCTGCCAGGCATTTGGTCACAGCAACAATTGGCAGCTAACACAACACACGTGTCCTTGTGACCTGTAGTCTAGTAATACTTTCTTCTTTGCTCTCACCAGACCCTACAGCAGTATGTCCTGTATGCTTTCAGCCCCACTTAAGCAGTCAGCCACTTCTATGGGTTGGTCTTCTGCCGTGGGAAACAAAACTTAAAGCCTCCAATCTGAATACAGGAATACTTACTATTGCCAGGTTGATCACTGTTCTGGGATGTGTGGATTTTTGAGTTTAAAACACATGGTAACTCTCTCATTATCACATGTGAATATGTCTACTTACAGTGTACCATGTTTTGTTTTCATATTGTGTAATGATCAATTTAAAGTAATTAGCATATACATCACCTCAAGCATTTGCCATTTCCTGTGTCACAAAACCCTTTTTTTGGTCATTCACATTAGGCCTGTAAATTTCACCTTGTAATTAACAGATGCATACTTATTTCTGGGGTGTGCAGCACCATCATCTGTTACTTCTACACAATACATAATGATCAAGCCGCTCCATCTCCTTGAATGCTATCATTTCTGTGTGGTGGGCACTGGCACATTTTAAAATGTACGGACTGAAGTTTCTTTCATATAGAACAGTGATGCAGAATGGGGACTTGGCTTTGCAGATCTTTCTCTCGTGACAAGATGCTGATTTCGCCATTGTCCACAGAGGCGCAAACATTCTGTGCCCACAGTACAGGAAACAAGACTCAGAGAAGTAGTCCTGCCCCTTCCCTGTCCTCCACAGGTCTAACAACGGCTTATAATTTGCTCGCTGTTCTTAGTATACTTAAGAGTGTGCACTCTCAGGTATGTAAAAGGGTCTATTATGATGTCACACTGGAAAATTAAGGTTGTTTATCTTACATCTTGCACTTCAAAAATGATTGGTCTTATTTTTAAAAATGGGTTAAAACATATATAGTCAAGTCTAAAGGGGTCGTAGACATTCAGAAAATGTGGTTATTTCCTCTGCTCTGCTTCCTCATTTCCATAGGAAACAATTACATTGTGTGTGTATGTGTGTGTGTGTGCACATCACATGTGTGGGGGCATACATGTGCATGTGTGTCTATAGATAAAGATGAAGAATCTGTCCCTGAATATCTTTTACTTGCACAGTATCTTATTTTACAATATATATTTTATTCTATGGAAAACTTTTATTTTAATGGGCTGGTGGTTATTCTCATACCTCCTGTCAAGTGCTGAATTTTAATGAGCTGGTGGTTACTTTTATATATCTGTCAGGAGTTGAATTGTGCCCCTCCCAGTTTGTCACAACATGGTGATATCCATGAATTGGTTAGCAGCTTCGTTAACCAATTCATTTTGCTGTCTTTATTTTTATGCAAGGTGGATTTAAAGACATTGGGAAGCTCTATTTCTGCAGGGATCCCTGCTGAGCCTGCCCTTGGTATGAAATCTTTCAGTTACAGTTACACACAAACCAGCATGCCTTGCTTCTCTCCTGTGTGCACTCACATGTGTATCAGACACACGAGAGTAACTTGGAGTGTCATTATCTTCGGGTGTGTACACTGCTGAGCCTGCTGAGCCTCTCTAAAGAGCTCTGTATCTGTGTCTCCTTGGTTGGCCATGGTTAAACTCAGTGGGTCACAAAACAAAACCAGAAAGGTGCAAATGTGGGAAAGATACCTACAGAGAGGAAAGGTGTTGACAGAGGTAGAACAAACAGAATTGGGAGTGATCAGCAAATTAAATACAAGTATGAGATTGCCAAGGAAGAAATTTAATTAATAAAAAATGTAACTTGACTTACTACTCAGTTAGAAACTACAGCTCTTACAGAGATTGCCAGCATGCCAGGCTCATTTCTTAGTCACGCTGAGACCAAACCTAAGTTAATCAGTCCCTTTGTCAAATGAGGCTAGACCTGAAGACATTATTACAGCATTCAGCCATGGGTCCAGATGATTTATGTTTTCATTTCTACATATCTCCATACAGCATGGGAAGAAAGTACAATTTATCCTCCTGGCTCCTAGATGCCTTTCTCATCAGGCAGTGATATGTACTCATTGGTGTTTTAAATGAAAACACCATTACCTGGCCAGAAGCATATGCAGTCATCGTCATCTGTGTTTGGGGAAGTGGAGGATTCTTTATCATTTGGCTGGGATAACAGCTTTGAAGGAAAAGAGAAGCATCTATCCTTCTTCAGAAGCACTAATGATCAACTGCACTGTCCCTCGCTGGGTACCAAAATACACTGAACAGCAAAGAAATCTACCCGAGTGTCTGCAAGAAAAATGAATACCTTACAACTGAAACTAAGTAGGCACTACCACGGGAGATGTTAAAGCTGTGCACATGTATACAGACATGACTGCCTTTAAAAACATTAGTGTGTGTGGATGTGTGTGTGTGGATGTGTGTGTGTGTGTGCATGTGTGTGTGTGTATGTGTGTGTGCGTGTGCATGTGTGGTGCACAATGACATATGTATAATATAGTCATTACATCAAGATAATGACATGCCCTTCATCTCAGATACATAGCATTCTTCAGGTAAGAACTCCCTTAATGACTTTGAAATAATTACACTACCACCTCCTGTTATCCATTCTCCACATGTGTATATAGCTAGAGGCAGCGTTCTAATGAGCATCAAAAAAATTCCTAAGAAACTTTAAAAAAACACTCAGAAATGCTGTCCTTTGGCCATGAGATGACGGACGCTCACACAAACTCACAGCAGCTGTGGTTACCTGCACACAACCTGGACAAGGTCAAGTCAAAACTCCAGCATGTGCCAAGGAGGGGTAACCGAGGCCCCAGTCCAGTCTAAAGAGCTATTGGCAGTTGGGAGAGTCACTTTTGCAGAGAGTGACGTCACTAGTAAGTTACTATGCACCATGCGTGCCCCATACCCATGCACACATGGGCAGCACTGGTTGGACTCAGTTATCTTGAAGGAAGAAAGGAAACAAGGAAGAAAGGAAAGAAAAGAAGAAAGGAAAGGAAGGCCATGAACCATGAACTTGGGAAGGAGATGGGCTGGGGTGGAGGAGTTGCAGGTCATAAATGGATGGGGAAACATGTATGTGTGAAATTTTCAAAGAATAAATTTGAAAATACTATTTTAAAATGACGTATTCCTGGATTTCATATTGTCTCCATAGAATTAAAATCTTCAACTCTCATGTCCAGAAATCTGCATTCAGAATCAGCCTCCATGGTGTCATGGGTGGGCACTGCCCACAGATACTGCTTGGAATAACCGTGCTGGGGACTTGATGTCTGAAAGTGTCGGTGCTAGTTTCTGCAGAGCATGTCTGGGGCCTGCAATCAGATCACTAACCAGCAGAAAATATCCATGGTTTGCCCCATATCTCTCTAAATACTTGAGGTAAGGTAACAAACCAATAAACATGACACACAGATTTGGTAGATCTTCCTTTAAAAAAAACAACATACATGACGTAGGCACACGTCTGTACCTACACACTTCCTCTTGAAACTCAGAAACAGGAAACGAGAGAACAGCAGCTGCAATAATGTAGCTTTGAGTGAAGGCATTTTCTCGGACGTGGGATTTCCGTCTACTCACTAAAAACAGGAAGGACATGATAGCAGCCAGCTTATCTGTATCCAAATGCAATAAAGTAAGGCAAAATAAAGCAAGTAAATATGCCAACATATGTTTTCAATGTAGTGCCCTAAAATATATCTAGTCACCTCACCTCTCTCTGAAGCTAAAAAAATAAAATCAATGACCTCTTTGTTAGATGTTCTAGTTCTGCATATTTGTCTTAAACAAAAGCAAAGGAGACGGGAAGTTCTCACTCACACACTATGCTGACTCTGCTAATTCCAATTCAGAAGAAATGGCCTTAAATAGCCACTGGTGTATCTATATGGATTCATATCCAAACCAGGTGGGTGCATCCATTCTCGATCCAGACACACCCAAGCACGAGATCAGTCCATCAAACACCAAGAGGCCACATTACAACAGCCACAACACTTCAGACCAGGGCCAGGGTGATTTTGAGAGATGTGCAACTGATATCCCAACATGCCTTGCTCCAAGCTCGGTAGTGAGCCTGAGTCATCTCTAGTCTTCACAGCAATGAGTCTGAATAGAGGAAATCTATGGCATGTCAAATGAGACCCTGATCTCTTTGTCTCCAAAGCCCATGTGACCACCAGAGGCAGCAGCAGAATATCTTGTCAGAAAGAATAAGGCTATGCTACATCTATAGCAGGGGGGAGAATCAGCAGTGAAGGAGGGACTGGGATACTGGG
Source organism: Arvicola amphibius (assembly GCF_903992535.2). NCBI lineage: Eukaryota > Metazoa > Chordata > Mammalia > Rodentia > Cricetidae > Arvicola > Arvicola amphibius. Next base: position 98,185,953 of record NC_052050.1, read on the forward strand.
GGGTTGTATTTCCTGTGGACAGAGAAACAAAGAGACTGGCAGCTCTGCATACACGTGTGACATATCTCACAGACACATTGCTTAGTGACAGTTTTAGATACAAAAAAATAGTGGGTAATTGATGTTTTTATTTGAACATGTTCATGTGACCTTTTCTCAAATAAATGTACACAGCATCCCCGGAGACCTCGTCCTGTCCAAGTCTGCTGACCAGGAGTTATCTGATTCTCTCTCTCTTCCTCTATCTCTTTCTGTTTCTGTCTCTGTCTCTCTCTCATTCTCTGTCTCTGTCTCTCTTTCTCTCTCTCTCTCTCTCTCTCTCTCACACACACACACACACACACACACACTTTTAAAAATCAAGGACAAATGATATTTACAGATCAGCAAGTTTAAGCACTGCCACACACACACATATCAAAGGCTCACACACTACCCCACAGCCAGGCACAATTTGAGGGAGGGTTGATACAGGGTTTCTCTGTGGATCCTTGGCTGTCCTGGAACTCACTCTGTAGACCAGGCTAGTCTCAAACTCAGACATTCACTTGCTTGTGCCTCCCAAGTACTGATTAAACGTGTGCACTGTGCAATGTTCATGTGTCACTCAAAATTAAGAACATCCTCTGTATACTGGGCACTGTGGAATTTGCTTTACCTACCTTGCTTGATCTGCACCAAATCCCTCTGAAGGAGCCACGACTGTCTCATTTTGAGAAAGGATCAATAGCTTTCCTATGGATATCATATACATTATACTAACTCCCAGCTCACATGATCCCATACAAGGATCCCCTCCAAGATTCCATTTTAGATGCGGGTCACACCAGATCCTTGTTGATCAGGATGATAAATAAACAAGGCTCCTTAAGTGACCCCTGTTTCTCCTGTAAGTCGGTGTTGGCCCAATCATCTATTATAACAAGGACGGAGTAAGCACATAGACTCCTGGTTCTGGCAGGGTTTTGATGCTCTCTGAGCATCTAGCCTTCTACCTTAGGTCTAGGGAAATAGACACTGACCCTATGTGCTGTCTGTGAATAGAATGGAGCAGGGCATGTGTGTATGAATGCATGTGGAGGCCCAAGGTTGAATGCCAGGAACCATCTGTAGTTGCTCTCCACCATATTGACTGAACCAGGCTCTCTAAATCAAACCCAGAGCTCTGTGATATGGCTAGTCTTGCTAGCCAGCATGCTCTGGAGATCCCTTGCCTTTCTTTACCTTGGAGGTTGGGATTGCAGCTGTCTGCCAGATTCTCCCAGTATTTACATGAACTCGGTGGACTCTGAATTTGGGCCCTCACACTTGCTCATCAAGCTTTAACCACTAAACCATCTTCTTAGTTCCTTGCCTATGTTCTTAACATTGCATTGGGTTTTTTTGCCTCTGTGAAGATTGAGTGCAGGAGAAATTTTGGATAGCAAAATTTTTAAGGTAAATTTTAGAAAACAGTTTTATTTTTTAATATATAACCCTGATTCTCCTGAGGTGTTGTTATCCTCATTAAAGATAAAGTAGAAAAGGGGAGAAACCTGAACTTTCTTAATAAGATGCTATCTCCATACATTATGTAAATAACTCCATGCATTATGTGGGTTGCAGATACAGTGCTTCAACAGCTTCCTTAAAGGTATCATTATCAGCGTCATTAAGATGAAGAACCCAGGTTCCAGGGAATAGAGATGATGTCCTCAAATTAAAGAAATAGGTGAATCTTGACCATATGGCCCCAGAGTCCAAGTCTGAGATCTTAAGTGCTTCAACTGGTAAAATCAATGTGATTTCAAGTAGCAGCCATGAGTCTTAGAAGGAAGGGACTCAGGGCGAGAGAGGAAGCTGTGAGGACAGGAAAGAGGGATGTCTGTGAGCTCGCAAAGTGATGTACACAGTGAAGACAGAACAGGGAAAAGAGATTCTATTTGCTCAGAAGAAAAGAGCCAGCTTTGTCCTCAGCAGCTGACTGCAAGATGTTTGTGACTTATTTCTTTGTACTATCAATGCTAAGAAAGGTCGATACATGTCTTGGTTCCTGGAGCTAAGAGGGCATCTACAGTGAAAATCATCTCTCCTGCTTTAACACCGTCAACCAGGACACAGGTCCAGCCAAGGTAATTCTGTGACTAATAGTCTAGATATTCGCTATGAAGAATGAAGAGGTTATAAGTTGGCCTTGGCTTTACAGGAAGTTAGCTCTTCATCAACTAGTAAGTCACATAGAAAATTACTCAAAGCAGAACTAAGAATATAGCTCCATTAGAAGAGCGTATGTTTAACACACAAGAAGCCCAGGGTTTGATTTCTCAGCACTGCATAGGCTGGGCATGGTAATGAACACCTGTAATCCCAGTGCTTAGAAAGTAGGGTTAGAAGTTCAAGGCCAGCTTCAGCTATTTGGTGAGTTTGAGGCAACCTGGCACATATGAGCCCTTCTCTCCAAAAACAAAAACAAAAGTATTGGAAGAAGTACACAAAATACAGATCCCAGGGAAACGTTTGCGCCAGGAAAATCCAAGATGTTTTAGAGGACACTGTCTTGCTCTTCCTCAGAGCTGAGGTCCTCCCTTTCAGAGCTGTCATAGCACAAGAGCATGCCTGTCTTGAGTTAAAAACAAAAGGTACCGCTTACACACACAACTCTTTTGTTTTTGTTTTTGTTTTTTCAAGACAGGGTTTCTCTTCAGCTTTAGAGCCTGTCCTGGAGCTAGCTCTTGTAGACCAGGCTGGTCTCGAACTCACAGAGATCCGCCTGCCTCTGCCTCCCAAGTGCTAGGATTAAAGGCATACGCCACCACCGCCCGGCACACACACAACTCTATTAAAGGTAGACAACTCTACCCCATTCCCAGGGGCAGACAAAGGCCTCAGGCTTTTAGTCCATGCAGCACAGGACCTCAGGGTGCATCACAAGTCAGTGCAGGTGCCTCAGCAGGGAATGCAGCCCTTGGGCTTCCCCATCTTGATAGAAGCATCCTTGTCCTGGCTTCCCACTACATCATCACACTCCTTTCCCATTTCCTCTTGAGTTTGGACATGTGATGGGGGAGAGGGAAGGCACAAGTGTGCCGCAGTATCATGCAGATGTCACAGACAAGCTCAGGGATCAGTTCTCACCTCACAGTTTGTGTGAGACAGGATCTTCCGCGACCTCTAAAGGCTCTCCTGTCTCCTCCTCCCACGGTGCTGTAGGGACACTGGGATGGCAGAGACAGTCTACCATACCCAGCAAGAGAGGAGGTTAACTCACGGACGCTATCGTCTTGCATGCTGCAACCTCCCACCTCTAGTACAAATGCACAGCACTGACTGTAGTGCTACGAAACAATGCCCTCCTGTTTAAAAAAAAATAATTAAATGAAAACTCCGCATCTTCAAACTACCAGGCCCATTTTCCAGTTTCCAAGGTAAACTGCTGAAGAAAGGTGGTACCCTGTCAGAGCACAGAGCCCATTTACTGGCTTTTGGGTCATTTCGTTGTTCTATTTGAAGAGGTGACATGGGTTACTGGACTCATATTGCCTGTGCCCACACTTTGTGTGTCCTTCTCTCTCAGGTAATAAAGCAAAATGTCATTGCTGGGGGGTGTTTCTGTGAAGCCCTTCACACCTCTAGATGGGAGTAGAAGGGTCTCAGGCAGAGAATCCAATCAATTAGAAGGAGAACCCTCTCTTAACTATATTGTGCCCTGAGGACCAACTTTCCCAAGATGCTAACCTCTTCATGTCAGTGGGGTAGGGAGATGGGAGAATCGATTTGCTACTTGAAAAGCAGGGCAAGATAGGTGAACCATTGATTTCTATCAAAATAGACAAGGAGCAAATGGAAGAGAGGGTGCTGGACAGCAAGAAATTAGAATACAGATGGAAAATGCCCAGTGTAGTATCGTGAGCTTCTGGGCTGCTTCAGGCCAAAGGCGGCTACAATACCACAGCGAGGGAAAGTAATGAACAAAACTGGCTCAACAGCCCCATGTCATTGGGTTTGTTTTATACTGAAAGTCCTTCCTGTTACCTACAGTTGCTATGGTAATGGAGGTATTCTTGGCTGGAATCTTGATGGCGGAAAATAAGCAAATAAACAGCCTCATTTTGGTGGATAATAGGCCTAAGGCAGAAATAAATGCAACTTAATGCAATAGGTTGGGACAAAGGGGCTCTCTGGGAAGCTGAGTTGATAGGAAAGATGCCTTAAAAAACCAAGGATGAGTTTCAAGTTGCTGAGATAGTCCCTAAAATTGAGCAAAAGGAAAACCATGTCACGTATATGGAATTTTTCATTCAAATACTCCAAAGTGTCACCCTATACACAATAACTACATAAAACCACAAGAATGAGTAGCTACAAGAAGTGGCCCTGAGGAGTTAGCATTTTATGTGAGACCAGAATGACAAGAAGAAACTGGCCAAGTGAGGACTCAGAGACTTGGGAAGTGGGTATGGCCCCAGAGAGAAGATGGGATGAAAGATGAGCCAGAGATGTTCAAGAGAAGTGGGGGAGCAGATCAAAGAGAATCATGAAGACACACAAAATTAAGGGTTTCCAAAGTAGTCAGACCACAGCAGGTTCAATGAAGATAAAAATGTGTTTGTCTGGGTCCAGGCATCACAAGACACCTCTGATCTCTTGGGTTATAATGGCTCCTGCTTGGGCTTGAAGCCATGCAAATGACCACAGGGAAAGTTCATATCATCCCATCATTCCCCCATGGTCAGGATGAAGTCAATATAAATGGTCCCAAGTTCATGATCATGTAATAATAATACTACCTGACTCCTTCTCTAATCCCCAGCCACTCGCCTCTAAACGGCTCCTATAACCTGTATCTGAGGAGTTTGTGGTCTCCTATGTTCCTCACCTCTGTGGTAGGAGAGCAGAGCCCCTGGAGTGGTCAGTAAGTCTAACATTGAATAAGATCAGCAGAGAGGTGAAGTTAGGGAGCAAAGATGGGGAGAGAGGGGAGGGGAAAGAGACATCAAAGATGGAAAAGGAGACCAGGAAGGGAGGGAAAAAACGTGTAAAAGAAAGAGAGCCATAGAGGGATAACAGTCGATAGAGAAATTAAAACAAGAAAGATTGAGATGCAAGAAAGGGAAGAAGCGAGACCACCAGGAAAAATATCCAGCTGTTCTCTAAGGAACAAGGCCACTCCTCCCCGACTGCGGGTCGCCTTGGGAAAGCATATCCTCTGACCTGTGGCTGCAGGTGCCCCTTGGGAAGGTTCTGAGGTCCTGCAATGCTCCATAGCTCTAGCAAATGTCCTTTCAGGTTCACACGCGACAGAAACCGGCACAGCTAAACACAAACTGCTCTGGAAGACATGCCCCTACCCTTTCCCATAACCATTAAGAGAAATAATTGCCTGAGCCGGAGTGCAGAAGCCCAGTCAGACATCTCCCAAGTGGTGTCCCTGGGTGGACTGTGGTGGGCACACATGTAAGTGACATTTCAGCCTATTTGTCTACACAGAATTTCCTGTCAGGATCGGTAAGCACTATATGCAGTTGTGTGGCTATTGTTGGTGCTGTCGCCTCCCTGAGAACAGGTCACACATACGTTTTTTAGAAAATCATACAGCATCTTAATGCAGAAGAAACACCCATTTAATAATTCTGAAAATGAATAAATAAATGGAGATATGTACCTCAAAACAGAACTCAGTTATCAACAAGGAAAACAATATAACGTTTACATTATAATGTGATTCATTCATGGCCAGGGTGGGTTCTGGTATTATTTGTAAATAATTGAATGATTTCTTATGAATTGAATAGTTAGTCGCTGTCAAGCACCTAACAAAAGCACTTACCTGCCTCTCTCTCTCTCTCTCTCTCTCTCTCTTTCTCTCTCTCTCTCTCCTTTCTTTTTGAATAACAGTTTATTGATTCTTTACTAATTTCATGCATGTAAGCAGCTAGAGAGATGGCTCGGCGGCTAAGAGCACCGCTCTCCCAGAGGTTCTAACTTCTGTTCCCAGCACCCACCAGGCAGCTCGCAACCACCAGTGACTCCAGTTCCAGGGGGCACAGTGCCATCTTCTGGTCTCCTCAGACACATACACACACACACACACACACACAGAGAGAGAGAGAGAGAGAGAGAGAGAGAGAGAGAGAGAGAGAGAGATGCACTCACACACACATATAAAAATAAATCTTAATTTTTTCATACATGTATACAATAATCATATCCAACCACCTCAAATCCTCCCTCTGATTACCCCTGCTCCCCAATGCATCTCTCTCCCAATTTCATGGTTTTTGTTTTGTTTTGTTTTGAAGCTAACCCACTGAGTTTGATTAGTACTGTCCCTGTGACATTGATGTAAGGCTGGGCCTGGGAATCTACCAGTGGCTGCACACACAGAAAAGTGACTCTCCCTCCCCGGCAGCCGTCAGGTGACCACAGCCCCTCAGTGTGGGGCAAGCCTCTCTCCATGCTGGGACTTTTGACTGTCTTGATCGTGTGTGGCCACCAGAGCTGCTGTGAGTACTGTGTGCAGCCGCCAGGTCATGTGTGGAAGAGGGCATTTCGCTGCACTCCTCCCTGTCCTCTGGCCTTATACTCTTCCCCTTCTTTATGATTTTATCTGGGCCTTGGCAGGGAGAGGCTGAAGTGGATGTCCCGGCTACGACTGAACGCTCACTTGTTCTTCCTTTAATTAACACACAGTCACTGTACAAACAAACGGGTTTCATTGTGACCTTTTAACACATGGGTATTGTTTGCTCCTCGTCCCTGGGTTACCTTCCTTCCAACGCTCCCCCCATTACTTTCTTGCCCCCTCCCCATTCCCCAGGTTACCTTCTCTCTCTTCTCCCCTCCTCCCTGCCTTGCTTGCTTCCTTTCTCTCCTCCCTCTACTGGCATGTCATGTGTGTATGTGTGTGCATATTTAATATAGATTCCACAAGGAAAAGAGATATGTGATATGTGCTTTTCTGAGACTCACTTTGCTAACGGGTGACCCCTGGTTCCACCCATCACCTCACTAGCACCGTTTCGTCCTTCACAGCTGAGACGGACCCGCAATTCCTCAAGTCATGGTCCTCCCTTCATCTAAGTAAACTACAGCTTTGTCTTATCACCATCACCCCCCACCCCCAATTTATCATTCTGACAACAGAGGCAGGAAGAACAACTCGATTAAGCTCGGGAAACTTTCTATAAAATGGAGACACTGATTGTCACATGGCTTCATTCTGAACTGGCTCCTGACCCCCCTCCCACTGGAGCAAACTGGTGTTCACCAGCAAGACGGTGTTGTAAGCAGTCGGTTTTCAATGGGGAGGCAGGAGAGCCACAGCGCCTCCCACTGGGCTCTCCCCATTCACAGTTTCTGCTCCACAGTGGTGATGTCTTCACCCAATTTTCTCCGGAAGGATGTCTGCCTTCATGCCTCTATGCTTTCTTTATGTGTGTGCATGTGTGGGTGGGGGTGAGTGGGATGTGGACGGTGGTATACATATGTACACATGCGCATAAGCAGTGCACATGCATGACCATCTCTGTGAAGGGTAGAGGCACACTGGGTGTTGTCGTCCATTGCTCTTCACCTTCTGTTTTAGATAGGGTCTCTACCTGAACTGGAATCCCCACTTTGGCTGGCCTGGGAGGAAAGTGAGTCTCCTGGGGTGTGTCTGTCTTCATGCCCTCCATGCTAGAGTGATAGACATGATAGACCCTGCGCCCAGCTTTTATGTGGGTGCTGGGGACTGAACTCAGGTCCTCAACTGAGTGACAAGGACATTAGCCAGAACCATCTTCTCAGCCCCTTCTGTGCTTTTTCTTGACATTGTCGGTGTCTTTTCTCCTGTTTCCCACTTCTCTGTTTTCCTTTCAATGAGTTTCATTTATACAGACATATTTAACATGTAACTATATTCTCCACTAACAAATTCAACACTGAGACCCATTAAGGCTCTATTAATCTCTATCCCAGGTCATCCTGCTGCCCCACACTCCTGTGTGTTTGTTTATAGCCGCAGCCTCTTCCTGGGCATGCATCTCCAGCTGATAGCAGCGCAGAGTCCTTACCCCATCATTGCCGTTTTCTTCTAAAGGTGTGTCTGAGATCTCACAGTACAAGCCTCTGCCCTTTCAATCAGATGATTTTTCCCTTGTGGCAAAGGTGGACACTATATCTATGCATCCAAGTTTATGTCAGCATTATTCACTATAGTCAAAATGTGGAACCAGCCTAAGTATCCATCCACAAAGGAGAGAAAGAACGTGCGCAATCTACACACGCCCACGAAGATCAAAACCGCATCATCTGCAGAATAGTGTATGGAATTGAAAGGCATCACTTTAACAAATGAAACCCAGGCCCATGGAAATAATAGTACATGTTTTCTCCTGCATGCAGACGCAGGTGTCACACACCTGCTAAAGGGAGAGAGAGAAACAGAAGAGTGACCATGTGGGAAGAAGGAAGAGCAGATGATAACAGGGGACAGAAGGGGATGATGAAGAGTGGACGCAGTGGAAATCAATTGTGTCACTTTGTAAACAAATATTCACTAACCAAGTTTTAACCTGTGTCCTTGCTTAGACATGGTGCTTTAACTGACTTTTCTTCTGTGTCTGACTGTGGGTCTTCTCACTGGCTGCAAAAGGACAAACCTTGCAAATACTCTACTCAGTGGAAGAAGCCATGTGCAGTTCTATACTGATTTCCTAACATCATGTCATCCAAATAAAATGCTCCCAATGGGCAAATGCAGAAAGACGGACACAGGTTACCAGTGTTCAGGAATGGGATGAAGTGAGATGTCACATCTGGTAATGTATGTTTCCACTGCAAAGATGGAACATTCCAGAATTAGATTATATAGATTCCAATTAAACATATTATGTTTCATGCTGCTGAACTGTACTCTTGTAAATGGTAAACTTTGTGTCTGGTGTCATGGGTATTTTACCAAAATAACAAGAAAATGAGGGGTGAGGAGATGGCTCAGGTATTAAAGGAATTTGCTGTGCAAGCATGGGGACCTGAGTCCAGATCCCAGCCCCCATACAAAATGTCAGGGATGTGTGCATGTGCCTGCAACACCAGCACTGTGGACTGGTGGACAAGAGAATGGCCGGGACTTACTGATCACAGCCTACTCTGGGTTCAGTAAGAAAAAACAGTCTCAAGAGAATAAGGTGGAGGGTGATAGAGCATGATGCACACAGTCCTCCTCTGCCTCTGTGCATGCACAGCTGCACTCATGCACACTTGTGCATGCACCATTCACACATGCACTGCACACATATCAAAATAAGCGAACCCACTAGATCGCTGTCAATGCTATATTCATTGCAGCAGGTAACTCCTGCAAACTGCACCACAAATCTTCCTTCTGCTTTGGAATTGTCTCATAAAATCCTTTCTATGCACCTTTCTTACCCATTTCAGCTGATGCCTCCCTTCCTTGCCCTTCCCCCTCCCTCAACACTTCCTCTACTTCTCCAGAGAGTAAATGTCTGGCTACTTCTGACACTATCAACAGCGCTGTGTCCTCACGCCCCCCTGCAGAAATTCTCAGCTGATGTGTCATTTCCAATGACATGCATGGCTTTCTCCTTCTACCTGGGTGGCTAGCTAAGGCACATGTGTAATGGTTTGGGGGTCACAGGTAAATAAGGGTACTGAAAATCATTTTCTGTTTAAATTGATCAGAACCAGCAGAGGTAGCTCTTCAGAAGACCATCAGAGTTGGATTAGAAGTTGCAGTCCGAAAGAATGGCTTAGAAGTAATCTACATGATTAAGACCATAGATGAGTATTGTGCACAAAAGCTGAAGGAATTTGAGGGCAAGACGTTCACATCAGTTTCCAGAGAAAGACTGCAACTTCCAGAAGATAAAAAGAAGAGAAAAGAAACAGGAAGAGAAAAAGACAAAGTTTGAAAACCTCTACAAAGTTATGAAAGACATCACCGAGAAAGGGGTGGCAAAGGTGCTTGTGTCCAACTGACTGGTGAAATCCCCGTGTGGTGATGTCACAGACACTGGTGGGTGGACAGCAGCATGGAGAGAACCAAGAAAGCCCAAGCCCTCGGAGACAACTCAATGACGGGTGACATGGCAGCAAAGAAACCCTGATAGCTCCAGTACTGAAACCTCAAGGCAGAGGCTGACAGGATAAGTCTGTGGAGGTCAGGCCATGTTGCTGTAATGACAGTCTGTGGAGTGTCAGCCATCGTGCTGTATGAACTGCACTCTTGTGCTGTGGCTTCAGTCTGGAAGATCCCAAACACACACTAACAGGATAGATGGGATGACAAAGGTTGGTCTTAGTATTGATGAGGCTGATCTTCCTGCGGATGATACCAATGTTGCTGTTACCACAGAAACACCATCCCTAGAGGGAGATGATGGCATGCCACCCATGGAAGAAGTAGACTAACTTCGCCAGAAGAACCAGGTGTCCAAAGCTTACCTTCACTCCTTCTGATAACGTGTTTTCCAGGACTTGTGTTTATCTGTGTGCCATGAAACCTCAGGGGAAGGTTTCTTTCCTATTGTGGCACTATGACACTGTAGGCCTGATTCAACAGGTTGGCAGAGGTTTGTTGTGTGACACAGGATAACCTATTGTCTACTTTGTGGTCTCTGTTTTCTGTTGTCGCTGAAGTGTTCTGAGATATATCTTTATGCTTTAAAGGAAAAAATTGTTAAGATGGCCTGAGTTTTATCTTCTAGAATCTACTCTTAAAATTTTCATTCCCCGTAGTTAATTCTGCATGTACTAGTCTTAGAAGTAAGATGTAAGCTGAAACAACTTGATAGGAATTCCCCATGAGGCCGGTGTTCCAAAGCAAAGCACTGAGAACAAAACCCTAAGCTTCCCTAAGTCTCCTAACTCAGAACGGCTTGTGAATGGAAATACAGTCCACAGTCACATTTTGCTTTAAGAGGTAAATATAAATGAGATTTAAAAAATTTAGGCTGGGCAGTGGTGATACATGCCTTTTCATCCAAGCACTGGGGAAGCAGAGGCAGGCAGATCTCTATGAGTTCAAGGCCAGCCTGGTCTTACAAAGCAAGTTCCAGGACATCCAAGACTACACAGAGAGACCCTGTATCAAAAACAAAAAACCAGAAGTTCCCGTGGACCACTGTCCCCATTCTGCAAGTGTGGTACTCCTCTCAGAGCACACAGAACTATATGCAAAAACAGTTCCATGACAACTGTTGGTCCAAAAAGGGTGCTGTGTGCCAGGGTGCACAGCTAGATCAGGGACAGAAGAGGGTATCAGGCTGCCTGGGTTCAAGCCCTGATTCGACTGCTTGATTCACAAAGTGCCATTGTGCACAATAACCTACCTCTCTCGTGAGCAGTCTGTGATGTCTAAAATAACGAGGTAAGACACGAGAGGGACTGTGAGATGGCTCAGTGGCCATGTAATCATGAGACCCTGAGTTCAGAACCAGAACCTACATAAAAAGCTGGATGTGGCTGTGCACATCCCTGAAACTCAGAAGCAGGACTCTAACTTGGGCTTTCCAGTTATTAACCTAGTTCCAGGGTCAGTGACAGAATTCATCTCGATGTTTAAAACAGAGAGTGATGGAGCAAGCCAGTGTGATGTCTCCCACATACATGAGAGCACACACACGTACACACAAACGCATGCACACACATGTGCACACATACAGTTTTAATTAAATACCTTGAGTTTGATAATCTATTATTTATTAAAACTGAAAATATATGTTCTGTTAAGTACATTCTTTTTAAAAATTGTTTGTATTGAGCTATATTTTTTTCACTTCCCTCCCTTCCTCTCCCCTCACCTCCGACCCATGCTCCCAATTTACTCAGGAAATCTTGTCTTTTTCTACTTCCCATCTGTGTCTCCCTAGAGTCCTCTTTGTTGTCTAGGCTCTCTGGGATTATGAATTGTAGACTGTTTTTCTTTTATTTATATGTAAAACCCACTTATGAGTGAGTACATATGATATTTGTTTTTCTGGGTCTGGGTTACCTCACTCAATATGATGTTTTCTAGATCCATCCATTTGGCCACAAATTTCAAGGTGTCATTTCTTTCTGCTGTGTAGTACTCCATTGTGTAAATGCACCAAATTTTCCTTATCCATTTTTTGGTTGAGGGGCATTTAGATTGTTTCCAGGTTCTGGCTATGACAAACAATGCTTCTATGAACATAGTTGAGCACATGTCCTTGTGGTATGATTGAGCATCCTTTGGGTATATACTCAAAAGTGGTACTGCTGGGTCTTGAGGAAGGTTGTTTCCTAATTTCCTGAGAAATCGTCATACTGATATCCAAAGGGGCTGTACCAGTTTTCACTCCCACCAGCAACGGAGGAGTGTTCCCTTTATCCCACATCTTCTCCAGCATAAGTTGTCATCAGTGTTTTTGATCTTGGCCATTCTTACAAGTGTAATGAAATCCCCAAAGTTGTTTTAACTAGCATTTCTTTGATGGCTAAGGATACTGAACATTTCTTTAAGTGTCTTTCAGCCATTTTAGATTCCTCTGTTGAAAGTTCTCTGTTTAGATCTGTACCCCACTTTTTTATTAGATTATTTGTTCTTTTGATAACCAATTTCTTGAGTTCTTTGTATATTTTGGAGATCAGACCTCTGTCTGATGTGGGGTTTGTGAGGATCTTTTCCCATTCTGTAGGCTGCCATTTTGTCTTGTTGACCATGTCCTTTGATTTACAGAAGCTTCTCAGTTTCAGAAGGTCCCATTTACTAATTGTTTCCCTCAGTGTTTGTGCTACTGAGGTTATATTTAGGAAGTGGCCTCCTGTGCCATTGTGTTCAAGTGTACTTCTCACTTTCTCTTCTATGAAGTTCAGTGTGGTTGGTTTTATGTTGAGGTCTTTGATCCATTTGGACTTGAGTTTTGTGCATGGTGATAGAGATCGTTCTATTTTCATTCTTCTACATCTTGATATCCAGTTATGCCAGCACCATTTGTTGAATATGCTTTCTTTTTTTCCATTTAATATTTTTTGCTTCTTTGTCAAAAATCAGGTGTTTGTAGGTGTGTGTATTGATATCTAGGTCTTCAATTTGGTTCCATTGGTCTTTCTGTCTGTTTTTATTAAAAACAGAATTGTTTTGGCTATCCTGCATTTTTTTTCCATATGAAGTTGAATATTGTTCTTTTGAGGTCTGTGAAGAATTTTACTGGGATTTTTATGGCATTGCATTGAATCTGTAGATTTGCTTTTGGTAAAATTGCCATTTTTACTATGTTAATTCTACCTACCCAAGGGAATGAGAGATCTTTCTACTTTCTTGTGTCTTTTTCAATTAAATAATACTTTTAAGGAACCAAGCAGGACAAACACACAGAACCCTCAGCACAGGTCATGATGCAATCAGTTAGTACCCATTCATTGCTGTCATTACCAAAGGCCTAAAACACACGTTTACTTATCCTATAGTTACAGAGGACGTAAGTCCCAGATGGGCTTCCCTGACCTGTAATCAAGATGTCAGCAGGACTGTGTCCTTCTGGAAGCTCCAGGGAAGGGTCAATTTCTTTACCTTCCAAGTTTCTAGAGATTTCTGACATCTGAATCCAACCTTGGCTTTCTGTTGCCTCCTTTCTAACTCTCTCCCTTCTCCACTAAGAAGGGCCTTTTTCGAATACACAGCACCCCAAGCCCTGGTGAGCCAAGGTGACACTTCCATTTGAAGAATCCTAATCCCAGCTGGGCAATGTATCAGGTGTCATTGGTGAGCCTTTGAGAGTTGTTCCTCCTACCACCCTGGAAGAGCCGTCCTATGGTAAGGGCTCCCCTCCACACTGCTCTGACCACCACAAGGAAAGTAGAATCTCCCCATTTAAAAAAGGAAAGACTATATATCTCAGCTGTCCAGAGTAAAAGAAAAAAGAAGCAAACAAACAAAAATTCTAAAACCAATATCCCTCTCTCTTGGAATGTTTAAGTTGTTTGATACTGTCTCCTTTTCTAGCAATGGACTACTCACTGCAAGTCATGTTATGTCACTGAGCAGGGAAGAGAAAAGCAAAGATTCTCCTTTAGGCTTTGGGACTCCTGGTATGGACAGCATCCCATGAGCGCCTTTTTTTTTTTTTAAATTTATTTTTATTATTAAAACTTTCCACCTCTTTCCCACCTCCCATTTCCCTCCCCCTCCCTTAACTCTCCTCCCCCTTCCTTGCCAGGCCAAGGAGCAGTCAGGGTTCTCTGCTTTGTGGGAAGTCCAAGGTCCAACCCACTCCATCTGGGTCCAGGAAGGTGTGCATCTAAACAGACTAGGCTCCCCAAAAACCAGTACATGTGGTAGGATCAAAACCCAGTGCCATTGTTCTTGGCTTCTCAGTCAGCCTTCATTGTCCGTGAAGGCACTGGTCTTGGTGCTTTCTGATCAGTAAAGCGCAAATGTTGACTCACCAGCCTGTTCAGGACTGGATGGAGATCCTGAGAACACAATGGAAATCAAGACTGGGAAGGATAGAAAAACCTAGACAGATGTCCTTCTGAAGTTCTCTGACCAAGGAGGAGAAAAATCTATGAGACTGAAAGGCTATTTCAATCCTTGCATATGTTTGCCCAGAGAAAGCTGGCTTCAGAAGGCTGTGAAGGAAGGCAGTAGAAGCTTTATCCTTGGGCTGAATGACCTACTTTGAGATGGAGAAAGGGGCATTTATGGGTAAGGTGGGTGAACAGATGAGGGAGGCAGTCATCACGGGCTGCTATGCCTGCCTTCCTCACTGCAACTGTAGGGCTCTGCGAGAAAAATCGTAGACTTACATGCTATGGAAATCAGACAGGCAAGACTGTGGGAGGGCAGAAGATGCCTATGATGAACCAAGCATGGGCACTTCATCCCAGGGCCCAGCTCATGATGAACCAAGCATCAGCACTTCATCCCAGGGTCCAGAACTACTAGACTCCAGCTGGATGGAGTCACAAAAGAATATGTCACATGGCATTGCTACATCTTTCTGCTTTTCAGGCTAACCCAGAAATCAGGTTCTCCCTGTTCTAAAAGCTGTCAAGTCATTCACACTGAAGTCACGTGTAAGTCAAAGTAACCAGATCGCCCAATTGACAAGATTGTGAATTCTACAAGAGGAGTAATTCCTCTGCATGAGGTCATGAGCTATTTATTTCTGTCAAGATTCATCAATATTTTAAAGTGGAATTAATGTTTTTCCTTTTGTGTGTGAGGAGGGTGAGCACAGATGGTCACGTGAACTTGTGCGCAGTGAGCATAGGAGCTGGAGGAGGCAGTACAGAATCTTCTCTCTGCAGCGTGTCTTGAGACAGGGTCCGTTATGAGGCTTGAAGGTCACTGTTTCCAAAAGCCTGGCTAGCTGGTGAGCTCTTGGAATTCACCTCTCTCTGCTCCCTAATGCTGAGGTTAGGGGCACATACAGTCAGCTCTTCTGAAGAAATGGATTCTGGGGATTTGAAGCCAAATTTCCACCCTTACATGGCAAACACACTTGAGCACTGGCCCATCTCTCTTGTCTCATTCAATGGAATAGACCTTTAAGCACTAAGAACTATGAAAGCAAAACACATTGTCATGCGTGTTGCAACTGATAATTAAGGACCTTAAGGCCACATTAGTTTCTGAGGCATGTTTCAGGGAAAAGAAACTACGAAGAACTCAGTGTAAAATTAGAACTACATTTTATAGAGGCCTCCATATGTCTTTCTATATGGAGAACATGATCCTTCACCCATTTTTTGAGAGATCCAGCCCAGATGGAGGGCAGAAACAGAAATCTTAGATCCTAGTTCCAATGGGGGAGGCAAGGAGACAACAGGGGGGTGAAAGAAAGAGAAAAGTGTTGAAGAAGGCAATTAGCACAGAGGGATTTCAGATAAGAACTCTACATAGGAAAAGGCAGAAGAATTCTCTAGGAACTGTAAGGGCCATGTTAATAAATCTGGAACAAAGCTATACGCCTGCTGAAACATCAATCGAAGGAGAAGGATGAGCAGAGATGACATGGAACGGTTTGCACGACCCTGGCTATGGGAGACCAGAAAACCAACAACACAGTGGGAGTATACCGAGTTGATCTGAGTTCTTGGACAAGGCTGAAATTGTACATGCTCCCACTTCTGGTTGCCTTGGCAATGAGACTCCCACTTTATCCCAGTGACATGAGAATGCGTAACCCCCATGTAAATGAAGCACATTGTAATTAGAGGCAGAGCCTTAGGAAGCCTAGCTGGGGCCTTGTCAGAGCAAGGTTTAGGGGATTGTTTAGGTGGGTTCACACAGTAAAGAAACATGTCAGAGGAGCAGAGACAGGCACAAAGTGGATGAGCAGTGGGGAAAGACCACTGAGGCTTTGTGCCTCTCACTGATTTAGGTCACGATGTGGGTGGCAGATCCGACAGTCATGTGTCTACATTGTCTCATCTGCTCTATCTTTCTCTGTCCCTCCTGGGAAGGAATTCTGCAATGAGGAATGAGGGTGACCTAATGCGCTGGTTTCCGACATTCAGTGTCTCTTTTCCCATAAAGAGGAATCAGAGGGAGGATGAACAAGATTCATGGAGGAACTTGTGAAGGAGTCAATTCATGAGATGCATTTGTTGCCTGTGGTTACTATAACAAATTACCAGAAACTTGGTGACTTAAAACAACATGCATTTATTCTTCTGCTATTCTAGCTGCTGGAAAGTCTACATCTGTTTCCCTGGGCTGCAACCACAGAGCCATACTCTGTTCAGAGGACCTAAGGGAAGCTCATTGCCATCTCTTCAAGCTGTGATCCTTATAGTCCTTGGCTCACTGCCCCTTCCATCTTTCAAACAAGAAGCTATTTCCTGGAATAACTTGCCTTTTCTCCCTAGACTTTCCCTTTCTCTTTCCCTTATATGAACTATGTAACTGTAACAATGTCAATTGGGCTAGCTGGATAATTTGAGATAATCTCAACATAAAATCTTTACCTTAATCATGTTTGAAAAGTCTTTTGTCATATGTCTTAGTTTATTCTGGTTTCTGTAATAAAACACTCTGACCTGAGCAATCTCAGGGAGAATCTGTTTCTGCTCACAATCCAAGGATCTAGTCCATCATGACAGAGAATCCAAGGAAGCAGCGACTTGAAGCAGCGGGTCACATGACATCCAAGACCAGGAAACAGAGTCTGGAATCCCTGCCAGGGAATGGGCAGGTCTTCTCGCCTTACCAATTGTCTCCCACAGGCAGGCTGTTGTGCAGCAGTATCTTCCGAGATTCAAACCTTCCTTCCACCTTCGAGGGGAACTTTTGAAGGCAGAATAGTTACACCAAGACGAAACAATAGCAGGTTCTAAGAGGACGTGAAATATACAGGAAAGCCTGTATAAACAGGAAGTAAACAAATCAAAATAGTTTCAGGAAGTCCCTGAAACTGACCAAATTCACTAGGTTCCTCTCTCCCCAAAGGTGTATAAACAATAAAGACTGCTGAGATTCACTCCCAGGCAGTCCCAGGCTCCTGGAAGAAGCAGAGAATAGCTCAGTTATTGAGAAGAAACAAAGAACAGGTGAGCTGTCTGCAGACTGTGTAGTGTGCTCTAGGTTCCCAGATTTTGTGAGCTGTCACCTATACCAGATGAACTTTGGTAATATAGAAGTCTTTAAGTCATTTCTGCTCCTGTAAGTAGTTCCTCGCCCATATTACTGTAAGTAATCACAGAAACTCATTAGTCCACCAAAGTTGGACTTTGGTGATATTTATACCTTGGTCTGTTGTCAGTTCCCTATCTGGGGTAAGAAGATGTTCACATCTCCCAAGACACAACACAGACCCAAAGACCCTTCTCCAAGGTGATCCTAGAGTCTATATCATCAGGTGGACAGTCAACACTAACCATTACACCATGTCAGATAACATTTCAATTATAAGTCACGGGAAGGACATTTTGGGTGTCTGTTACATATAATCTCTTTCACTGGGTAAAAGGAAAGAAATACAGAGCAGGGACAATGTGGAGAACCGTGCCATGGAGAACAGTGCCACGGAGAACCGTGCCGTGGAGAATCGTGCCATGAAGTGTCTGATAGACCGGACCACACTTGTGTTGCTGGCAAGATGCAAGCAGACATGGGAGAGGAAAAGGCTCTCAATAATCATTTGCCTTGTTTCTCTGAATTTGACACAACTCTGACACGAGACTGGGTGCTGTTATAAACACAGGTCCCCAGCACAGATCAGTTAAAATCATCACTGAGAACAATCATTGCCAGCAGCACGGCATCACTCTCTGTGATCATTTCAAGATGTTCCCTTTTTGTCTGAATTTATTTTAAATAAGTATTGGTGTGCAGATTTAGATGTGAAAAGCGTCCCACACAGAGAGTCAACGTGGCCTTAAATGTGTCCTCACCTGCTCTCTCGGTCCTCTGCTTTTTATATGGATACGCTTGGGCAACTGCACACGTTAACAGACATGGGTACATCATTTTTGCTTTTATTATTCATTACCTGATATTTCCTACGTTGAAGAAAAACATAAGGAATTTCAAAGTGACGGGCATTGTGGAGCTACACTGTGAAAAGCTCTTGCCTAGCAAGCACAAGGCCCTGCGTTCAATCCCCAGTACTGCCATCAAAGAAAGAATGGATGTTAAATTAGATCTGGGACAGGAAGTACCTGGAAGGTAGCGGACTCTCTGAACCTGAACACAGTGGTATGAAGAGGGGCATCTCTAGTGGGGGAGGTGGGAGATGAAGAAAAAAAAGGGGACCTGTTCTCTCACATTGCTCTGGCTCCCCCAGACAGGCTGTGATATGACAGCAAGGCCCCTCCCGCTGTCTTTATGTCTCCTACCCCTGAGCCGCTGTGCCAAAACTAGCATCCTGCAATGGCTTTCAACAGCAAAACTAATTTGGTTGTGTCATGCTGAGACATCCATCTTCTCATACCGATGTAACAGGTTAACACACAAAGAATGGATTGCCGCTGACCACAGGGAGCAGCAAGACAAACTTCAAGAAGCCGCAACAGTGTGTGGTCACTCCCCACTGCCTCCCAGAGTAACAAGCAAGAGACCGAAGATGCAAGCACGGGTACAGCAATTTCTCCCTGAGTATACAAGAAAATAATTAGACAATGTCAACTCAAAAACAGCAGCACAACCCCAGGCCAGCAGTTTCTCATGGAGGGACTTTCCTACAGCTGCTCACTGTGGATGGATATTCAAGGCAACTGTGTTTGTAATGGCAAGAGGCTTGGAATAGCCTCACGGGCTATCAGAAGGGGATGGCTGGCTCCGGGAGAATACCTCCTCTCGCCCACTTCATAGACTGAGAAAGATCCACTTGTTGAGTGGGGAAAGGAAGACTTTGAACAGTGTTCGAAGTTTGCCGGTATCTGATTAAGAGACGCTGGTGTGTTTACTAATTGGAAGCTATTTTGCTGCCAGGCAATGGCGGTGCAGTAGTGAAGAATGCTGGTCCTGGTTCAAAGACGCTTACGTAAGTAAGACAGCATATGTCACAAACCAGCAGTAAAGATACGAGCCCCACCCGTGTGCTTGGGTTTGACTGAGCCATGTGGAATTCCAATAGGTGGCTACTTTGGCCTATGAGCAAAGGACTTTCATGAGAGCTAACCTAATACACACCTGAGAATATGACACAGAGGAAGTAGGCAGTATTTGATTCTGGAGGGAGACTAGGAGGAGGCATGCTTCCTGGACGCATGGTGAGATGATTGATGTTTTTCATGTTCTTGCCTTACCAATTCAAAAACAAATTAATAACAAAAAATATGTGTGCATAGCAGCTTGAGAAACCTGCCTACAGAGAACAGCAAGGACGAGGTCAGGATGCAAAGCTACGAGGGGGTGTTAGAACGCTGTGTAGGCAGGCAATGTGGCACGCTCAGCTCACAGCTGTAAGTGGCCTTTCCGTCACCATGCGTCTCAGTCTGCGAGGAAAGCAGAAGCTCTAGGACCAGATCAGGCATAACAAGACAGAGCTCCAGGCAGCACTTGCTGCAGTTCTGTGCCCCTTCTGTGCCCCTCAGCTCACCCTTGATCCTGAACATACCTAGGAGCCTGGGCTCATCTGTGTAGCTCAGCTCACCTGTACTTCTCGGTGCCGGAACCTGGGTTCCTTCATGAAGCTCGGCTCACCTGTGCTTCTCGGTGCCTGAACCTGGGTTCCTTCATGAAGCTCGGCTCACCTGTGCTTCTCGGTGCCTGAACCTGGGTTCCTTCATGAAGCTCGGCTCACCTGTGCTTCTCGATGCTCCTGCATGCCTGGCTTCACCTGGGCTCCTGGGCTCAACTGTGTGCCTCAGTTTGTCCACGATCCTGATCTTTTTCACTTACACTGGGTTTGGTTAAAAAGTTGCGAATTGAAAATACCATCTCCCATCATTCCTTCGGCACCTCATCTCCGTGCCTGACTCAAGACAGCAAGACTTGCTAACTTGCTCTTTCCTGCAGGAAATGAAAAACAATAGATCTTTCCAGTCCAGAACACAGAAGTGTCCAAGCAGCCAGGTCACATGGCCAGAGGCAACCCCAGCAGGGAGAGGTCATGTGGGGCAGAGATGAGCAAGAGGCAGAAACAGGTTGGCAGACAGCCAAATGCAGACTGGACCTGAGACTCCTACAGATACTGGCCTAGTCCCTGCCCTTGAGCTAAACTAGAGATTGTCTCCTGTGCTCTGTGGGTGGGCTGTGAGTCTCAGGAAACAAGTATAGCTTTTCATATTTGGTGATATATGTATTGCACATATGAAGAGGTTTCATTCATGGATGTCAGGTCTCTGAAGATCTCAACCTCATGGCCTCTCCTTTCTCCTCTGCAGCTCCCTCCCTTCTCCTGCTTCCACTTTCATGTCATATGATATTAGATATATAGGATGTATCATGTAAGCTCTAATGATATTAGATATATAGGATGTATCATGTAAGCTCCAATGATATTAGATATATAGGATGTATCATGTAAGCTCTAATGATATTAGATATATAGGATGTATCTTGTAAGCTCTAATGATATTAGATATATAGGATGTATCTTGTAAGCTCTAATGATATTAGATATATAGGATGTATCTTGTAATCTAAGATAAACTGATGACAGAAGACATGAGAGTGTGTCTTTCTGAATCTGACATTTTCCTTAACGTGATGGTTTCCAGTTCCAGGAAACAACATGATCTCATTCTTCTTCCTGGCTGAATAGACAGCTTTCAGATATGCCATGTTCTTCTGCTGTTGGACACCGAGGCCGATCCCATGACTTAGCTATGGGGACTTGAGCTGTGGTGAACAGGGTGTGTGAGTATCTGTGTAGAGCGCTGACTTAGAACCCTGCAGTAAATACCAAGAGGGTTAAGGCTGGGACCTAGAGTAGACCCATTTCCAGTATCTGAGGAATCTCCAAACTGATTTCTACAGTGCTAGACTCATTTGCACGTGCACCAGCAGTATATTATATGTTCTTTGTGCTCTGCACCCTCACCAGCATGCTGTCTGAATTCTTGTTCCCTACTTCCCCAGTCTGAGCCCTGAAGCACACAGATGAACATCTCTGAGCCTCTGTGCCTGTCTGTCAAGCAAAGACAGCAAGTCACACCTCATTAATTTCTTTCTTTTGTTATTATTCATCAACTTGTGTTCATTGAATACAGCTTACTTTTTTCTCCATGTGTTTATGCAAGAATAACCCCTGCCTAACAAATTCCTACATGCTTCTTTTCTGAGTCCTCAGGGGCTTTCAAGGTAGGACTCAGTTGTTTAAAATATGTTTAGGGGATAGCTGAAGAGATAATGCAGTGGTTGAGAGCGCTGGCTGCTCTTCTAGGGGACATAAGTTTGATACCACATTAGTGGCTCACAATTGTCTGCAACTACAATTTCAGGAAACCCACACCCTCTTTAGGCCTTCTCAGACATCAGATTTGCAAGCATGCACACAGACATACATGAATGCAAAAACCCATCCATGTAATATATATCAATATATAACATATACATACCTATGATATATTATATATCCATAATATAGACATATGTACTATATCCATCCATATATATATATATATATATATATGGTTATATCTCAGAAAACTTGATAGTGTCCTAAAGACCCCAGGTTCTATCTCAAGCATGGGGAAAAAGCAAACACTTTTACTTTCTATCAGAAATGCTAGAAAACAGTGCAGAATTTGAAGACTTATGAACATAAGAAACTGCATCTGGAAGGGAGTTACAAATGGCAGCACCTGTTCAAAAACCTCCCTGATGCAGTTTTTCACATATATTTTTGGGGCACAGAAAAGCTAAAAAAAACTTCAAGAACAGTAAGCACATTTTATGTATTTAGTACATCATAGATGTTTGTGCAAATGTAATTACAAATGAGTGTGCTATGCCTATAGTAAAACACTGACAATAAAAATAGTGATAGCTCCATTTTTATTAATAGCATCTACCTCTAAAATTTACTGTAAAATGATCTAAAGCAATGCATGGGAAGTACTTGATGCCATTCCTATGAATGATCCCATTATTAATATTCTATGAATAATATGTATCTAGCATTAATGAGTGATGCAGAGAGAGAGAGACGAGGCTACTAAAAGAGTATGCCTAAGAAGGTGCTCATTTTCTCACTTGGCCTCTCCAAGGATGCTGTGTACCCACCCTGTGACAGTCTCTTGGTGTCCACATTGCACAACTGCACAGGTAATATTCCTACTGCATCCCATATGCATAGTCCCCTACTCCATCAGGTACCTGCGTTTTGTGACCCCCATGACTTAAAGATTCACCATCCTGGGTTATTGTGGTGTTTGCTTCCATGGTATCTCCCCTACCTTCTTGGTTTCTAACGTTCCTAATAATTAGAGCCACACCTTACCTTGGTGTCTGCTACCCAAGCATCTCAAGAGATAATCCCCATCTTACCCCTCTTCTTCAGGTCTATGAATCAATGTAAATTACAGGGTGAGAGGGGAAGAGGAAAGGGACTTAAGCACATGATGTGATACTCTAACATGTGAAGAGAAAATAGAGAGGAAATGTTGAGGGCTAAAGGTTTAAGTGGGCACAGGGTAAAGAAGGACTTAGAATAGATTATTGAAGTTTAGGATTGATGAGAAAGTTGATAGAAGCCCACTACTTTGTAAGCTAATTTCACCTTTAGTGCCAGCACTTAGAAGGCAGAGAGAGGCAAGTGGATCTCTGTAAGTTCAAGGCCAGCCTGGTCTTCACGGCAAATTTCAGGCCAGGCAAGGCTATATATTTCTAAGAGATTGGATTTGGTTACAGGTATCCTGAATGCTTCTCCCAGAAGCTTCGGGTTATTAAAAACAATCTCAGTTCTAAGCACCCAGAGACCAGAGACCCCAAAAGAAATACAGGCTATTGCCACTGCTCTTTGGTTACCCACCATAACTAGAAGTTAAGTCCCTATGGCTGAAGACACTACATTTTGGTTTCAGGACACAAAGAAATCGAGTTGCAGCTGACCTGCAGACTCCGCTGGTGACTGCCTCTCATCATTCCCGAATGTGCGTGCAGGCCACTGGGGAAGAAAATTTAATTATCAAGGATCTTACACAGTGGTGAGTCTTGCATGCTACAATACCAGCCTCAATATTATGGAGATAACCAAGCACTTTCTGATTGGATCTGAGGCTTTCACCACAGGGAGGAATCTATGCCTGATACTGTAAACCTTGTGAAAAACCACGGCTGAAGAGGTCAGACCCTGGGGTGGGAGGATCTACTACTACCATTTTGTTATATGGACATGGTGACAAACTACCTTCTAAATATTCATGTTTCTATCCATAGATTAGTGCTGTTCTCAACCATGGCCAGAGAAGACTTTTCACAGTGGCCAGCAGTTAATGAAGAGACTCACAGATAGTCATAGTGCTGATAATAACTGACTGTTGACTGCTCGGTCCTAAATAAGACATCTGTATCAGCTCCACCAAGGCTCTAGGACACTATAGAAGAAGGGACAGAAAGAATGGAAGAGCTAGGGAATGGGGAGGAGTGTTGTAAAACACAGTCTTCTGGACATGACATGGCTGCTCCATTCATGAACTTGCTGTAGCCACAGTTCCCTGCCCAAGACCAAAGCAGCCAAGATTTGAGTGGGCAGTGCTAATTAGATCCAATGAGCTACATAAAGAAAAGAAAGAAGAGGAGGAGGAAATGAAAGGGGACACGTTAGGGAGTTTCTGGGAGGAGTAAGAGGAGAGAGTTGGTATGGACCTGATCAAGATACATTGCATACACATAGAAAACTGTCAAAGAATAATTCCAACATACTCTTAAAAACCACAATGAATAATTCAATAAAATTTTGTATTTAAAAAAATTATGGGACGATATTTGTGTTTACACTCTGAAGACAGCTCTCATGATGAATGGTAGGTACATTACACCAATATTTTATTGCTAAGATTATCATTCCAAGGTGCTTATCCCCGAAAGAGCTCTATATTTGGAGTAGAGAGGGAACTTAGGGATCTCTAGGCTGCCCCTTCTTAGAGTAGAAACTAGAGCCTCCAAAAGGAAAATGGACTCAGCTAAGCTCACGCAGCTGCTTAAGCAGCTCTCTTCACTGTACCGCAGCATGAGTTCTCCCGTGAGGACATAGAGAGATGCTCAGAGCCTGTGGAACCACCTGCATCTCAGCCATAAGAACCATCTCAGGCTAAAGCAACAGCTGATGTCAGTATCCAGCTCTTCTCTCTTGGCAACATCATTCCACCCTTTATATAGTGGGAACCATCAGGCAAGGTATCTTCTCTCCCTGGGCCATGGTGGGACTCAGCTCAACCACTTAGGCATCCTCTAGAAAGTGCATGGGAGGGAGGGCAGGATCCCTGGTGATGTCCTGCCTCCTTAGTACCCAGCAAGGTTTTTCTCCCTGCCCTTTGCAGAAGTACATTTCTGAAACACCCTGGAAATCTTCTAGTGAATGAGTTCTCAGTCTAAGTTACTCAGGGCTAGCTTCTTGCCCCCCCCCCAGTCCCCACCCCTTGTGCCCCAGCCCCTGCCCTATGACAAGATCCAGAAAACACCTCCATTGTGGTGGACAGATGGTCACAATTGCTTTCAGAACTTGATAGCTGTGATTCACTCCTAAGCACCTCTCTACCATCCATGTGAACACACAGCCACACAGCATGCCATGTAGCTCTTAGTTGGAGACACAACACTTCTTTCTGCAAACAAATGAAAGCCTTTCTGAAGGCCAGAGATGATATCATAAATAAGAGGTCCTCAGTCCTAATGGCTCACACTCAGTTAGGAGATTTGACACATTGATTGAATTCCCAGCTGAAACAGTGGCATTTAAAAACTCTTTGAGTTTCTTGTGAGTTTCTGACCATTCAAGGTCATTTCTCTGCTCAAACATTCTTGCTAATTCTGTGCAGAAACATTGACTTGAGAAGGGAGGAAATGGAAGCAGTGTCTATTGCTTTCTGCTTTGTCTTAATGTATTTCTAAACCCAGACAGTGTAAAGTACATGCTGAGTCATATGTCAAACTGATCACGTGACATCAGGCAAACAATAAAATCATGGCTTCCACATGACCTTTAAAATCCTCTCCTTTTATTCATGGTCTCCAATTTCTCAAGAAAAGTTTTGGTAATGTGTTAACTCCCCCGTGCTGAACTGTTTCTATTTCAAAGCTATCACAGGAAGAACAGTTGGCTGGTGAGGGAAGTCATTCAGCCCATAAATCACAAAGCAGAGGTCTCTCTCTGGTCCAGAGGCCTGAACAGAAATACATCTAAGAGCTAAAGGAAGAACAATGGCCTCCACATCCTAAGCCCTGGGACCTGTGCCTGATATTTTCCATGATAAAAGGAACTTGGCAGGTGTGCTTTTTCCTAGTTTGCCTTTGGTTGCTGTGGGAAGACATTGACCAAAGCCAGCATCAGGGAGGGAAAAGTTTACTGGGCCCTCAGCTCGCAGGTCACAGTTCATTGCCAAGGGAAGTCAGGAACTCATGGCAGGAAGCTGAAGCAGAAACTGGGGTAGACACTATGAGGAGAAACAGTGCTTACTGGCTTGCTAAGCTTGGTTATTTTTTTTATATATACAACCCAGGACCACCTGCCAGGGGTGACACCGCCCACTGCGTCCTAGGTCAATCAATCACTACTCAGGAAAATGCCCCTACAGATATACCCACAGGCCAATCCAGTGGAGGCAACTTCTCAACTGAGGGTCCTTCTTCCCAAGTGACTTAAGTTTGATTCTATCAGGTTGATAGAAACTAGCCAGCACATTATTAAAGTAAAATTTCTGTTGTGTTTCTTGTTTGTATGCTTTTTTTGTTTGGGGCTGTTTTGCAGCAATGGAGGAACTGAGGGTTTCACTCATACTAGGCAAGTTCTCTACCACTCTGAGCTGTGTCTCCAACTCTCTTCTCACCTTTTACCTTGAAACATGGTCTCACCAAGCAGCACAAGCTAGCCTTGAACTTGATTTATAGCAGAAACAAGTCTTTTAAACCTCTACTAGAGCTTCCTAGGTAGCTGGAATTACAAGCACACAGGTAAGGGTCCTGGAATGCAGAGGTGAAGCTGGACTATAGGGTGGATCTATGGTAACCCACAGAGCTCCTTAAGGGAATCACACAGAGGGAAGAAGAGTCAGAGAGAGACTGGAACATTCTGGCTTTCAGACAGAAGAAGGTCCATGAGCAAAGGCCTCCAGGAGAGCTCCAGGATCTGGGAAAGACAGAAGAGACCAGCTCTCAAGCTCTGCAAAAAGGACTTGAATCTACTACCCCTTGATTTTGACTTAGTGAGACTCAGATAAGATTCTGAGCTACAGAAGTGTAAGAAGAACTTCATGTTCTCAGCCACTGAGACTGTGGGGATTTACAATCAAATGGAAACAACATGTCACATGTCCACTGCAAACAATCACTGCAGATTCAGAGCACAAGCCCAATTTGCCAGTTTTTCTGAATTTTTAAAAATGGGGATATTTTAATGTAAAATAACTTGATTTTCATAACACTAAAACCCATGGAATGCCTGTGGGCTGCCTTCAGATGCTGGCTGTACCCCCACAAAGGCTGTCTCCTGGCTTCAGCCCACAGAGCAGCAGCGGCCTGTGCTCAGCATGCTCCACCATGGCAGCTGACAGATTTCTCAAGCGTCGTTCCCATAGCTGAAGCCTTTAATTGGCCCAAGCTCTGCTTGGAAGCAGAGCTTCCATCTCTCCCACAGAGCCACAGGCCTCCCTTCCAATCATCCCAGGACAGCGAGGGGTCTTGTCTCTCTCCCGCAGGACAGTCCTTCATATTCTTGAAGACTGCTCTTGGGTACCTGTTTCCCTGTTTTATTTTTTTTTCTTGAGGCCATTCCCAGAATCATTACTTGGTTGCGGCCTGGCTCTTCCAAAACGTAGTGGGCATTACTCAACAGTAGCCCCATGCTTCAGCCCACAGCCGATGTCAGTACCATGGACAGAGAAAGCAAGTGGCATGCCACAGAGCCCAGAAATTCTGCAGGAAGCCATCCCATCTCTCCCCAGCTGAAGAGATGTTCTCTGGTAATGGCCAATAGTTGGACTGGAGCTGTGGCCACACTGGAAGTGTGTGTGCCTCACACTCACAAAGCCCTAGGTTCCACCCAGGCATGGTGGCACACGCCTGTAATCCATGAGCTTAGAAAACAGAGAAAGGCAAATCATACATTCAAGGTCATCTTAGTTACATACAAGTTAGAAGCCAAGCTAAAATACATGAGATTATGCCTCCAAATGCTTCAAGTGAGTGACTTGCTCCTCCTTTCGTCCCACCTCCACCCTTCATTTTCCCAGCTGTAGTCAAGCTCTGATTCACACCTGAATCTGACCCAGGCATGACCTCCTTGAGGAAGCCCTTTGCCCAGTGGCAGGTCTGGATCAGCATTTCCTTCCCAGCATCCACCTTTGACTATAATCCTGCCGCTCTCCCGGCTGCTGTCTAGTGTCTGTGCCCACACCCCTCCAGCTCTGTGGGAACAACACGGAAGTTGGCATTCACTGTCTGGTACCCAAATAATAAACAGTAAGTGGATGCAGGGAGGTTTAGATGCCAACATTCTGTGTACATGCAACCCAAGTGAAAGTCACCGCTTCTGAACATCTTCAGTCATTTTCCTGGGGACAGATGCCTCTACTGTTTCATCTGATACTTAGATTCCATTTATTACAAATTTCATAACCTAAATTCATGACTTCAGTATTTTTATCTCTTTACTACTTTATTTCACATTGTAGGTCAGTGACCCACATTTGATCCTTGATTTCATTGACTATATATGTCCTCTCCTCATGGCTTCATAAATTTACTAACATACTAAGAAGCCTCAAGCCTCCATTCATTCAAGAAGCATGGGTCATTATGAGTCAGTCCCAGAAGGCGGATGAAGCTCACAAATGAACAAGTATAGTCCCTGTCTTAGAATACAGTCTATTTGGAGAAACAGACCCAAAATGTGCACAGGTACAAGTGAAGAAAACTGGGCGCTGGGGATATGGATATGTTATGCTGCAAAAGGCCTTCAATTCTGATCCCCAGCAACCACATAAAAAGCACATGTCTGTAGCCCCAGTTCTGGGGGGAGTGGAAACAAGAGGACTGGGGAGATCCCTGGTCGATCCATGTAACTGAGATAATGAGCTCCAGCTTCTGCGAGAGACCCTGCCTCAAAAAGTTAAAGTGAAAAAGTAACAAAGGAAGGATCCGATGTCAGCGTCAGGCCCGTGTGTGTATCCACATGCAGGATCAACCAGATTATGAAAAGATGGGAGTCAGTAAAAGGGGGGAAAACATCATCAAGTCAAGGAAACATCCCAGGAAGGGACAAATATTTTAAAGGGCTGAACCATCAGGGACAGTATGGAAGCCTGAATCTAAAGAGCTATGAACCAATGTGGCTGAGAACCAAGTTCAGCTACACAGATTTAAGTGACAAAACAATGTGCCATCAAGGGGCATGGCGCTGGCACTTTTCAAAACAATACCTAGTGTGTGTAGCAAGATGGGAGGAGAGAAGCAGAAAGCATTCAGAAATTTGATAGGAAAGTCCAAATTATAAATAGTTAGGACCTTATGGGCATAGGGTGACAGATGAAAAGAGAAAACAGAACACTTGAGAGACCCGCAATGTTGTACAGTGGACCTATACACAGAGAACCGTACCATAGCACTGAGCCCTGCTTCCCGGTTACTAGCTTCAACTCAGTGAAGTTACTAGTTCACATCAAAGGACTTCTTATCCATTCTGAAGGCACTGCACACATTGAAGCATTCTTTGATTTGGAAAATTATGTTGCCTTCCTATATGCTGTTTGTACAGATTTGTTTACAGACATTTAACACTGCAGAACACACTGGATCCTAGGTATTTTCACTTAATTCAACCACCATTGCTTGCATTCCTTCAGCAAGCATTGACTGATCATACACTATTCCCAGATGTAGGCCACTGAAGGGTTCAGGGAACAGAAACAGCTCAGCCCCAGCAACGGGGAAGTTCAAGGTTGGTGCAGGGGGGGGGGTCATATAATCTATAATCAACATGATGGGTATGCCCATGATGTGAGGAGCTCAGAGGTGCATGGGACAAAGAAACATGGTGTCTAATTCAGCCTGTGGTGGGGTGGAAGACAAAGAATTCACCCTAGGTGTATGGCATTATTCTGTTTTCAAACATGACTGTGGACTTTCATGAAGAGCATTCCCCGGGTTAACATGCCTGGACTTTTAGCACACAGCTCAAACAAACAGGGCTGATCTCCACTTCATGCACAACACACACACACACACACACACACACACACACACACACACACACTGCAGCCCCATGGATGTACTGTAGCTTGTATTAATATTTCTCCAGGGTTGCCACTGATTGCCAAACACATGCATGTGTTACTAGACAGTGCAAGTAGTGTTAAACTCCATGTGGCAGGGATCCCAGTGTCCCAGTCACAGCTAAAAGCCCAGGGTCTGGCAAAACCTCTTAGACCTGCTGGCTGCCCAATAGAGAAGTGTGAACAAATCACAGCTGAGAGACCTGTTTGACTCTGCTGAGATCTGCAGTAGTTTACCTTCCCTTTTGTGCGATTGCATTCTTCTCCCATATCAGAGAAAAGTGATCTAATGCATCTCTAGCTTCCTCCCTGGGGCCCGAGGGCCAGAGCCCCCATGAGTGGATACTTGCCTCTTGTTACCCTGATCAGCACAAACCAGAACCTTCTTGCCCCCACCACTAGAGAGCAGCATGACAGAGGGGAGTACCAAGTCTGGCCTTCCATACTTCCTCTGCCCAAGCATCAAACATCATCAGTCATGCTAGAAAATGGTCCCAGGCCACTGATGCCTAATGGGCCATATTGGATGAACACAAGTAAGCAGAAGGCTGTGTTTACTAAGAGACAGGTATGGATGGGGCCTTTTTGGCCTCCAAAGAGCATATGTCTCCTAGAGCAAATGAGGTTGAGTCCAGAGCCAAGACAAACAGGTACAAACACCCAAACAAAGTGGCCCATGCTTCCTCATCCTTAGATCATAAAGTGATGAAGGCAGTGCACTTA
This sequence comes from Arvicola amphibius, assembly GCF_903992535.2. Taxonomy (NCBI): domain Eukaryota; kingdom Metazoa; phylum Chordata; class Mammalia; order Rodentia; family Cricetidae; genus Arvicola; species Arvicola amphibius. The sequence goes on from NC_052050.1 coordinate 98,216,505, forward strand.
GGAGACAGACAAACAGGGAAGATCATCAGTGTATGGTGGTGGCATCACGAGTCTGGGCCATCAGAGAAGACTACCTAGAGGAAGTCATGGCAGAGGGTGGGACGAGGAGTTGATTCTTCCAGGATGTGATGGCCTACATCCACACCAAACCCACAGCCTGAAGGCTGCATGTGGCCAAAAATAGCTATGAATGTCGCCCAACACAAAATATTGTGCAATGATTTCTTTTACAGTTTTTTTTTTTGTAACCAAACTGCATAGTTCTCATGCATAAACTCTGTATGTGATGCTGGGCTGCAGTGCCAAAAGGTTTGCCCCCACTGTCAAACCACCTGGTTCCACATGAGCTGGGACAAGTTTCTACTTTCTGGAGGCGAAACACATGAAGAGCAACAGTTTCTGGACCTCAGAATTCATATGAGGGACACACCTCCCTATGAACAAGGCTGGAGCACAGTGAGCAGTCAGCAAATACTGGCCTGCTATTACTAGTGCTACAGCTACAGGGGAAGAAGAAAAGTAATTGTTTTAGGTGCAGAACTCAGGGATGCACCTATAAGATTTCATCATATAAACTAAGCAATATCTTAACGCTTCATTTTTATAGATCAGAAGCATGAAAAATCCACATTGAAAAAATATCAAAATATGAAGTAAGGACACAACCTTAATCCCCACTTGCCCAGCCCCAGGCTTACCCAGTTCTCTATTTAAATCCTGTATTTGGAAAGCAGTGAGATGACTCATGTGTGGAAGGCACCTGCCCGACGGCCTGCCTTCAATCCCTGGCACCCACGTAAAGGAGAAAGGAGAGGACCAACTCCACAAAGTTAACCTCTGACCTCCACACAGGCAAAATGGCACATGTGACTGCCCTAGAGTAAATAAATTTCATGACTTTTGACCCCACATTTTGTTCATCATAGAACTCTTTGCATGCATTTTTATTCTACATAAAAAACTACATTTTAATGTTTCACTAGAATAATATTTATCTTTATGGCTGAACTCCAGGAGTTCCTTGAAATTTTTAGTGATACCAACAACATTATGTGTTCCAAATAACTGTGGTATTTCCTGAGGACTCTGAATACTCCCACCACAAAAAAAGACAAATGTCTAAAGGTGATAAAAATGCTAATTGCATGTATTTGAGCATCATAAAATGTATATATATATATACATATGTATGTATTAAATCAAACACTCCATTGTACCCTATAAATATGTACAGTAATTGCAGCAATTAGAACAAATAAAACTTGTGAAAAGTTGCTCCAACGCAAGTTCCTCACTCACCCTTGTTCTAGCCTTGATATCATTCTTTCATTTTCCCCAACTGTGTAACTTTCCTCGAATAGCAGAGCGCCAGGGAAGGTCACTGCTGTCTAAAGAGAGGAGTTCCTAAGGTGGAGTTGGTGAGAGAGCTTAGCCTGGTCTGGGAGGCAAGGCGCACACGTGCTGGCAGAGGACTCCATAGAAATGGGCGTGGTGATGCAAGCCTGTAATCCTAGCACCTGGGAGACAGAGGCAGGAGGCTCAGGAGCTCAGAGTTGGAGGCCAGCCTGTGCTACACGAAACTGTCTCAAAACATTTTTACATGTGAAACTGTGTTACAAATCTACAAGGAAATAACAATAGTGACTGTCCCAACGACTGTGCCCTGTGACAGAAGACAAACCTAGACAGAGAGACAGCCCTTGATGCTCCACGAGAGCCCTGAAGGACAGTTCTCCTGTGTGGAAAGGGCAGTCAAGCAGGGGGCTCTCGGCTCAGCACTATGACCAGACCTACATGTGTCAGGTGAGAGATGAGGAAACTCTTCCTGGATGTCTACGCAGGGGACACTGTGAGGGGGACACTGTGCAGAGGAACAGAAGACACTGTGCAGAGGGAGGGGGTCTCTGTTCTAGACAGTGTCAAGGCTGCGAGAGAGGAGCCCAGTCAGGAAGGGAAATGGTTTAGATATGATGCCAAAGAGAAGATGTGGCCTATGGTGCAAACTCAGCTGTAAGACGACTGCATTCAGGAGCGCTAAGTCCCGAACAGATGGTTGACTATGGCCAACAATATCATAGTGTCTACTGGAAATTTAGGAAGACAGTAGTCAGGCAGGCTGGCAGACAGACAGACAGACACACACACACACACACACACACACACAAAATGGGAATTACACATTGTGATTGGATTTGCTCATTAATTAGGTAATAGTCATAATTTCACAATCTCAGCCAGACATTGTGGTTTCCATCTCTAATTCCAGAATTTTGAAAACAGAGGCAGGAGGACTTCCCCAAATATGAGGCCAACATAGGCTACATAGGGAGAGAGATCATCTCTCAGATGATTGAGGAGGAGAAGATGACAGAAATTTCACAGTTTCAACAAGTCTTGGGGTCTTGGTGGTGCAGGCCTAAAACCCTGGCTAGTCTGGAGGCTTCGGAAAAGGAAAGCCAACTTGGACTCCAGATCTCTACAGGCCAGTCAGAGCTACAGAGTGAGACCCATAGAGAAGAGGGAAAGGAAGGAAGGGGGGGAGGAAAGAGAGAGGAAGACTAGGAAAAAAGGAAAAGATGGGGATGAGGAATAGGAGGGAGAAAGAGATAAAAAGGAAGGAGGAGGGAGGAGAAGAAGGAGAGGCCATAGCTTGAGTTGGCTCAAGTCGTTCAGTAGTACATCTGGCTCCATCACAAACCAGTCTCCATGGTGTTCAGCTTCCCTGCCTGTAAGTAACAGCAAGAACTGGGAACAATGCCTCTGCCTCCCAGACAGGGCTGTTCCAGCTGAAATCATGTATGGAAATAGACACAGACCACTTCCACAGGACTTCACTGTAACGCCACACAGATGTCCTTAAAAAGCTCAGGCTGTAGGACCCCAGTTCAGAGCAACTGAGCCAGCAAGCTTTCTGGAGTGCTGGGGTGCATGCAGGGTTAGAGGCCACAGATGACAAACACAGCTGCCAGCAGAGGGGTAGTGTGTATCAGTGGAGCCATGTGTGACAGTCCATAGCAGATGGACACAGATCTGGAGAATAACATTTAGAGACACAGTAACCTAGTACCAGCTGCTCCATCCAAACACGGGAGCACTTCTCTAGGAGTTGGCTTTTACTATCTGACAGTGGTTAATCGGTTCCAACAAAGACATATATCCAACTACTGCTATTCAGGAACTTAGATCATCAGACTCCAGATCTGCTTCCCAGCACCTGCATGTTCTTCCCCAGCCACTGATGTTCTTTGGGCTCAGCATCTCCATCAGAGCCTGGGAATCCATGACCCGACCCTGCTTTTGTTTTCTGAGAAGTTCAAACACCAGTGATAGCAAGCAATGATAATACAAAAGATTAAGAAATATAAATTTGAAGCTCTGCATAGTGTTATTTTGATACAAGGTGTGGGAGTCTTTGTGCATGCAATAAACGTAAAACTATAGTTTTCCAAATTGGGTTTCTGAACCACCAAAGAGACGACGGCCTCTGAAGTCAGGAGATCAAATGTGTGCTTGACTGCTCAGTAAGCACATAATGCAGAGAGAATTAATTAAATGGTGCATTCCTCTGATGCAAAATGAGGGTAAACAGTCACGAAGCGACCTATGATGTTGTGAAGATGAGATGCATTAAGTACATAGAAAGCATGGAGCCAGGGCTTGCCCTCAAGTGCACCGTGTATGGCAGGATTTTACTGCAATTGCTGTCATCACTACTGCTATTGCTGCCTCCCCACCAGGCAAAAGGGTTCCTCCTGCAGCAACCAGAGCTGTATGCACTTCCCTGGCCAATGACAAAGACACAGATAGAACTGTTCTGGTTCTTACAGACACCCTGCACTTCTGCCACCATATGCCCCAGGATTCTCCCTGTCACCCCAGAATCAAGCCATTACAATCTAATCTTCTGTGATGGGCTGATGTTCATCAGGCTGAACTCTGGGATAAGTCCTTTCAAGGGGCAGAATGATGCAGAAGCCTACACACACCTTTCCTGATATATTCAATTAGTGCACCATTCTAAGGACTGAGGACATAGCTCAGTTGGTAGAGTGTCTGCCTAGAATGCACTAAGTACTGGGTTTGGTCCCCAGCACAATATAAACTGGGTGTACCAGTGCCCATCTGTCAACTCAGCAACTTAAGAGGTAGAGACAGCAGGAAGGAGGATCAGGAGTTCAAGGCTATTCTTAGCCATAGAATGAATTCAAGACCAGCCTTGGCTACATGAGACCCTATATCAAAACCAAAAAAAGGAAAAAACCATGTATTTTAGGCTTCTGTTAGATACTTAGGAAACAGTGATAACAGTGATGTACTGTCCTCTAGAAGGACCAGCCCAACAGACCACACCACTGGATAATCACACAGACTGCTAAGTGACCAGTATGACTGTGTGATTCTGAAGTCTAGTGGGAATCTGGAGGAAAGGTCAGCATAACCTGGATGTTGTAACTTGCTCAGACAAGCCAGGATGCCCCTCACTCTCTCCTAGATGTGCATCCTCAAACCAGGATGGCCAACGGCATTCCCATGCCTGGAAGAAGAGGGCTCTGTCTATGAGCAATGAGCAGCCACTACATGTTGTAGCAGTGGATTCCAACTGAACTCTGTAGGCTAAATACAGTGTGCATCATCAACAAACAGAGGGTGACCTCAAGCTGCTCCTGGTATTCCAGTTGCATTCCAAAGCTAGGGATAAGGCTTTTCCAAATCAGAGATAACTCAGCCAGCTCTACAAACATCATTAGAAGCCAAGAAAAATATATTGGACAAAGACTGCATAGTGTGTAGGTGGAGGCTGTGTTTTGTTTCCCAGCAGCAGAGACCCAAATAATCACACAGAAACTATATTAATTACAACACTGTTTGATCTATTAGCTCAGGCTTCTTATTAACTAACTCTTACATCTTAAATTAACCAATTTCTATTCTGTGTATTGCTATGACACTGTGGCTTACCTAGTAAGGTTCTAGTCTGGTGTCTTTCTCCTGTAGCTACATGGCAACTCCCTGACTCTGCTCACTCTCTCTCTTTCATTATGTCTGTTCAGATTTGCTATCTGGCTTCACACTGTTAAGCCACTGACCAAAACAACTTTTTTCATCAACCAATAAAGCAACACATACAGAAGGACATTCCACACCATCTCCCCTTTCCTGTCTAATTAAAAGAAAGGCTTTAACTTTAACATAGAAAATTACATATACAAAGCAGTTATCAAGCAAGAAATATAGTTATAAAATTTAGTCCATTTACATTTGGCAAATTAAGAAAAAATACTCTATCACTTACCCTATCTTTGTGAGTCTAAAGTTTTATATGTAATTTATCTTTTATTATATACAGAAAACCGTAACTATCTGTCTTCAACTATTCAAAGACATGAGAAGGGAAATAATATTACTTGAGTAAATAGGAAGTGCAATCAAGCAACTTCCAAAAGGTGTAAGAAATGACAGAGACAACCGGCTATCTGAGCAATCACCCAAAGTCTCATTTGCAATGTTGGGATAACCAACTTTAGCTAAGGCCTAGAGTAACTGACAGACTATTTTCAGAAGCAGGAAAATTTGAAAAACTGTCTTACCCTGTCTTGGCAAGATTTGTCAGTCTTTTTGCTTGTATCATGCTGGTCCAGTCTGGACACCATGAATTTTGTCAGTGGTCAAGGCAGGGGCAATTCTTTGTCCACAGGCAAGTTTTGCCAAAAAGAAAACAAGCTCCAAGTGGAGTGTCTTTGGTGCCCAACAATCTCTCAGGAAGAGATTAGTACTGCAAGGAGCAATCACGTCTCACATTAACAGAATCCTAAATTATTTAAATACAATAATCTACAATTCTTCGAAGTGTTTGAAGATTACCTATCTATGTGGAATACAATCCTTATACATCTAAAGAACACAATTGGTCTAACTATAAGTATGACAAATATGAATGACTATTGACCTACAATTAATACCTACATAGCTTAAAGACTAAGGCTTCATATTAAAAATTAAGCAATCTTTAGACAAATGTGCAGCAAATGAGGACAATGACCTCAAAATACAAGTAATATATAAGTATCTTGATCAAAGGTAGAAATCTATGGTGCAATATGATAAATATAACCTAAAATTGCATCAATATACAAAATATCTTAAGCAGAGGTAGAAACATGCATGCATACAATATAACAAAATAACTTTGCATAGATGCACAAATATTATAAATAGAAATAAGAACATATTCAATAAAACAAATATAATTTGAATCTGTATCAATATACAAAAATAGTGTTTCCTGTTTTCTATGGCACTTGCATCTGTGTGGGTGTGTAGACAGAAAGCATGCTTTTGACAATTCTTCTAAGCAGGCGATTTGTTTGGTTGTTTGGTTCTTGTTTTGCCTTCGTTTTAGAGATAGGGTGCTGCTATACAGCCAAAGCTAGCCTTGAACTTGTAGTAATCCTACTGCCTCAGCCTCCTGAGCACTGGAATTAAAAGAATGTACTACTTCCCTCAACCTTAATAGTATGTCTTACGATCGCAAGTTTAGAAGTGAGGAAAACAAGGCCAAGACTGCTAGTGGCCTGGCATAAATGTTAGAGGCAGTGACAAACACATCAAGATAGAAATACTAAGTGATCATGCTGTCTGCAGTTACCATTGATGTGAGCACTAACAACCCATCAGTTCCAAAAACAAGTATTGGTTGGAGATGTGGCTCAGCTGTGCAAGTACTTGTCTAATACGCATGCACAAAGCCTTGGGTTCATCCACAGCACTGAATGAACCAAGAGTGATGGCTCATACCCATAATCCCAGCACTCAGGAGGCTGGAGGATCTGAAGTTCAAGGTCAGTAGCAGCTACATATCAAGTTTGAGGCCAACCTGAATTACAGGATACCCTTCTGAAAGGAAGGAATAAAAGAAAAAATGGAGGAAACAAGGGAGAAAGAAAGAAGGGAGGGATGGGGAAGGAGGGAGGGAGGAAGAAAGGAAGGAAAGGAGGGAGGGAGGGAGGGAGGGAGGGAGGGAGGGAGGGAGGGAGGGAAGAGGCTAAGCCTGCACATGGGAATAATGTAAGTCTGTTCATTCCAACAGACCTTCCAAGGAAGTTCTTTTGCACAACATCTCAGGGAGGAGGGCATGGGCTTCATCTCACATGCCAGGCAAACAGCTTCAGAAGAGTGACAACTGAGTGCCTACCTACCACCCCCAACTCAGAAGCCTGATGCAGGAGGATTATGAATTAGAAGAGACTAGGCTGAGATACATCATAAAATGCTTCCTGAAAAAAAACAAATTAGGAACAACAAGAACAATGACAACATCCCTGGCAGATACTAACCAGTGTGCATCTTCTGCTGGTATTCCATGTGTGCAACCACTGTGAATAACCATAGCATCCAATGATCAGAACAAATCCAGACTTGGGGAGGCTAAACAGCCCACAGTCATGAGCCTGGCTGTGTCAGAACTCATGTGTTGGAACATGAGCCCTAAGAGGTGTTCTGAACAACAAGACACCACAATGCTACTCTGAATGGTGCAAACTGAGTCATCAATTTCCTATCAAAATTGACTCCATTCTTCTGACTTCCCTCTACTGTTTTGAGGACCAAGTGACCTTATTCATGTATGTGCCTATGCATGCACATGTGTATTCATGGGTATATTGTATATTCAAGTGTACATGCACGTGTGTTCACCTGCCTATAGAAGCCAGAGGATGACCTCATGTGTCATTCCTCAG